>NW_007380468.1:6992-23150 GCF_000475195.1 Diaphorina citri
TTTTTTTTTTTTTGGTTAAAACTTAAAAAGGAAAAAAAATCCTGTTGACCTACCTAATTTCTTATCTTTGTGGTACGAATTTGAAATGTTTGTTTCTTGATTATTTATTTCACCCGATCTTGTACCTTTAGGCCGGTTTTTCAATAGCTAATTCATATATAGACTTTAATTTATCCCACTTCCCCATTGTACAATGACGTCCTGATCAAACTAAAAAAGGGAGAGATTTTTTTCTCGATTGGTTAAATGAGTAGAAATTTCAGAACTTGGTCAAGGGAGCCAAAACTGAGAAAGGAGAGCCCTCCCCCTCGTTTGGGTGAATGGAGATAGAAACAATCAATAACAATTTATTGCTGAGCTGCCCAAAGTGTTGCCAGATGACACAGCATAGAACTTTACCAAATGAGCCAGAACTCTCTTTTCCCTACTTTTTCAAGGAACTCAACCCTATCTACTTTTTCAAGGAAATCAACAATAAAGTAAGTACATTACCTATGTATCTACAATGCCTACTTATGAGTAATTAATCCAAACAATTAATTTTAAAGAAGTAATTACACAAGAACAGTCCACGGGAAAAAAGATAAAGGTGAAATAAACATCGATTTTTTCCCCCTCCTAATGGACCTTCATCTTTTTTCGCTTGGACTGTTCGAATTATTATCGTAATTATTTTGCACATGGCCGACCTTTGCCTATCTACCCTTAAATCCTTATAAATATTTTCATCTATCCTCATCTCTTTATCTATTCTTAAATCCTTATCTCGTCATCAATCCTTATTTATTCTAGAAGTTTTAATAAAAGTTTACAACTGAAGTCTATAATTGGCGTTGGGGACTTAGAACAGGGAGTACTTATACCAGTCTGAAATTTAATTTCGTTTGCTAAAGAAATCGCACAGGTTAAGTGCGATTAGTGAGAATGGCACCTGCATGCTTTTTTGTGGCCAAAATCAAATGTCAGCCCAAAGCAATCACCCTAGGGCTGATTGAGAGACGGGCGAAAAACGCCGGCCGTCAGAGGGGAAACAAGCTTCAGAAGAGAGGAAATTTCGAAAATACACCTTAATAATTGAAAACAAATAAAATCTTATCCAGACCAGAAACAAATAAAATCTTAGTGAAAATTTAACCTTCACTTTGTTCGATCAGTGAAGGGCGTAATGAAATCAGACGGGCATTTCATTTCATCGAAATGAAGACGCAACTTTTTCATTATGAATAAAAAGGGTGGGAGAGAGGGGAGGGGTGACACGTGACTTAAAAGTCAGTCTACCTTCCCCCACCCCTCTTAACCCATAAGAACCGAAGCCTACATTAAGGTCACACCAAACCCCTCTCTCTTTTTCCCGAATATCTCAGTCGCTCCAGCCAGCCTAGTTAGCTTAGTTGGTAGTGCGTCTGCCTTATAAGCGCTAGGCCGCGGGTTCGATTCCCGCCCGGGGCGGATTTTATGTTTGGTGACCAAACCCTTCTCTCTTTTTCCCGAATATCTCAGTCGCTCCACGTCAGAGTGCATCGAGGATTTGTCTATTTTTTAGAAAACAAAATTTCCCACTATTTTCACTATTATTTGAAAAATGAACACACTAGAGCTCAGCACCTCACAGATGGAGATAAATTGGTATTCCATATTAGCCGCGTATTCCATATTACCCTAAACTCCTCTACTCTGTACCGGTCCGGAGTTAGAAGCGGTTAAATTTTAGTAAGATCCAACTAAAAAAAAATCGGCTTTTATGGGTTAATATCGACACACTCCGTCCACCCCTTTTTAATTTTAGCTACCTGGGGGTTATTCTAAGGTGGTGTTGCACGAAATAACGAATCGTTTGGTCTGTGTCGTAGCATGCTCGTACCGTAGTATGTCCCTCATCATTCATCAGCTTAACTCCATACACAAAAAGCCCACTCCGAGGCTTAGGTGTAGGGGCAAACAGCCCTAAAGGATGGGTTAAGCTTCTACGGATGTCCCTCATCAGATGGGCGAGAAGAGACACAATAGTTCCCAATTTAGGTGCTGGGTAAAAACGAGAACACCAGAAATTAGCCCATACTTCTCTAGGAGAGTTCCAAAGTTACTAGTCAAGTGAAGACGTTGTTCTTTTACCTATAACCTATACTAATAAGAAATTAGCCCGGAAAAACATTTGCAATCGAAATACGAGTGTACATTTTTGTTGACGGTGGGATTCGAACTCGGGATCTTCTGCATGCTAAAAAGGACGTTACCACTGAACCAACCGGGCCCTAAGTAGGGTAAGTGTACCATTCATTCGCCCACCTAAAAAACGTACCATTTATTGGCCCACCTGCCCACATTTATTTTTCTAATTTTTGTTCAGATTTCACAAGAAAGGAACCATTTATAAGAGGAATTGCCTTATGGATGGTTCTTTTCTGCTGTCCAATGAATGATAAACAAAGTTATGACTATTATTGTCTATTTCTTTCAGGATTGACTCAGTTGAGTCAAAACTCAGCGGCCGCCATGTCCATGTCTTCTCATTTGAGTCAGTTTACGTCAGCCCACCATCAGACGAATTTGTCAGCCAGTATGTCAGGCGCTTCCAACCCCACCGGGTCCCTGTATCAGACGCACTACGGATTGAACTCACTAGGTAAGATATACCGGGTCCCTTTATCAGTGCATGGCTTTACCAGGGTACTACACATATTTCCACAAGAGCTCAGTTGCTGCTGTTGTGGAGCAACAGTGGTTGTTTACAACGGTTGTTGTTTAGCGGTTTAGTACAGCGGTTTACAACGGTTGTTTACAAGTGATACTCCGGTGAAGCCCCAGGTCGAGGAGTAGTAGAATTCTATATCGGGTCTCTCTCTATCAGACGCACTACGGATTGAACTCACTAAGTACCAGAATTTTATGCCAGGCCAAACCGCTCATCCGATTGCTATGAAACTTTGTCAACTTATTGCTTGCACTCCCATGAAGATTATAGGCTATTTTCCGGTTCGTTTTTGTTAAGCTACGCCGAGCAAGACCACTAAATGGATGAGTGACATGAACGGGGCCATGCCTTAAGGATTTACTAGCAGAAATCCGGAGCGAAGCGACGGATTTCGGCTAGTCTAAAATAAAATCAATTTTCATGTTTTTCAGATCCAGTCTTCTACGGTCACGATACAGGAGGAGGGGGAGGAAGCAACAGTGAAACACTTAACTGAAACAGTTTCTATTGAAAGTGAAACATCAATTCCCAGCTTTCTATTGAAGACCCTCAGATGAAGTCTTATTCCTAAAACCGACCGATCGATGGTGTTTTAGATCACGACTGTAGCGTGGTTGAAATTTAAATGAGGTGCTGGTTTCGACCCCCAGTCGAGATGGAAATTTTCTAACCAACTTTTCAGTTCCCGGAGAGGGATGTATTTAAAAGAATGTGCCTTGAAGTAATACGAAAGCAGTTGTCATGTCATCAGGCACTTTTTTAACCCATAAGGAGCGTCATAGTTGAAATATACTTGGAGCACTGTTAGCTTAGTTGCAACGTGCTTGCTTACAATGCAGAAGGTCCCGGGTTCGATTCCCACATAGTCGAAAAAAAATGCACTCATACTCGTATCTATTTCAATTGCAAATACTTCAACGGGTTACTTTCTGGTGGTCTCGTGTTGACCCCCCAGCAACTAAAGAGGGGAATTGTGTCTCTTTTCGCCCATCTGATGAGGGACATCCGTAGAAGCTTAACCCATCCTTTACGGCTGTTTGCCCCTACACCTAAGCCTTGGAGTGGTCTTTTTGTGAATGGAATTAGCTTTTTGTGAATGGAATTAAGCTGACTGAGGGACATACTACGGTACGGACATGCTACGACACCAGACCAAACGATTCGTTATTTCGTGCAACACCACCTTAGAATAACCCCCAGGTAGCTAAAATTAAAAAAGGGATGGACGGAGTGTGTCGATATTAACCCATAAAAGCCGTTTTTTTTTTTTTTTTTTATTGGATCTTACTAAAATTTAACCGCTTCTAACTCCGGACCGGTACTGAGTAAATATGTCAAATAATAGTGAAAATAGTAGGAAATTTTGTTTTCTAAAAAATAGACAAATCCTCGATGCACTCTGACGTGGAGCGACTGATTTTTTTTTTTTTTTTTTTTGAGGTTTGACAGAGGGAACTGTAACTGCTATGGTCTTATCGTCCCGAAATCGAAGAGAGAAGAAAGACAGGATAGGAGAAAGCCAGCCGTTCGAGAACGAACATTATCCCATCAGGATAAAATCCGCCCCGGGCGGGAATCGAACCCGCGGCCTAGCGCTTATAAGGCAGACGCACTACCAACTAAGCTAACTAGGCTGGCTGGAGCGACTGAGATATTCGGGAAAAAGAGAGAGGGGTTTGGTGTGACCTTAATGTAGGCTTCGGTTCTTATGGGTTAAGAGGGGTGGGGGAAGGTAGACTGACTTTTAAGTCACGTGTCACCCCTCCCCTCTCTCCCACCCTTTTTATTCATAATGAAAAAGTTGCGTCTTCATTTCGATGAAATGAAATGCCCGTCTGATTTCATTACGCCCTTCACTGATCGAACAAAGTGAAGGTTAAATTTTCACTAAGATTTTATTTGTTTCTGGTCTGGATAAGATTTTATTTGTTTTCAATTATTAAGGTGTATTTTCGAAATTTCCTCTCTTCTGAAGCTTGTTTCCCCTCTGACGGCCGGCGTTTTTCGCCCGTCTCTCAATCAGCCCTAGGGTGATTGCTTTGGGCTGACATTTGATTTTGGCCACAAAAAAGCATGCAGGTGCCATTCTCACTAATCGCACTTAACCTGTGCGATTTCTTTAGCAAACGAAATTAAATTTCAGACTGGTATAAGTACTCCCTGTTCTAAGTCCCCAACGCCAATTATAGACTTCAGTTGTAAACTTTTATTAAAACTTCTAGAATAAATAAGGATTGATGACGAGATAAGGATTTAAGAATAGATAAAGAGATGAGGATAGATGAAAATATTTATAAGGATTTAAGGGTAGATAGGCAAAGGTCGGCCATGTGCAAAATAATTACGATAATAATTCGAACAGTCCAAGCGAAAAAAGATGAAGGTCCATTAGGAGGGGGAAAAAATCGATGTTTATTTCACCTTTATCTTTTTTCCCGTGGACTGTTCTTGTGTAATTACTTCTTTAAAATTAATTGTTTGGATTAATTACTCATAAGTAGGCATTGTAGATACATAGGTAATGTACTTACTTTATTGTTGATTTCCTTGAAAAAGTAGATAGGGTTGAGTTCCTTGAAAAAGTAGGGAAAAGAGAGTTCTGGCTCATTTGGTAAAGTTCTATGCTGTGCCATCTGGCAACACTTTGGGCAGCTCAGCAATAAATTATTATTGATTGTTTCTATCTCCATTCACCCAATTGAGGGGGGGGGGACTCTCCTTTCTCAGTTTTGGCTCCCTTGACCAAGTTCTGAACTTTCTACTCATTTAACCAATCGAGAAAAAAATCTCTCCCTTTTTTAGTTTGATCAGGACGTCATATTGTACAATGGGGAAGAGGAATAAATTAAAGTCTATATGAATTTTAGCTATTGATAAACCGGCCTAAAGGTACAAGATCGGGTGAAATAAATAATCAAGAAACAAATATTTCAAATTCGTACCACAAGGATAAGAAATTAGGTCAACAGGATTTTTTTCCCTTTCTAGTTTCAACCTTAAAAAAAAAAAAAAAAAAAAAAACACCTTGGACCTTTTTTGTTGTACAGCTAAGAGTTTTTTGAGCCAGCTCTCTCCACTCCCCCTGCTTTCACCGAATTTTCTTTTCTTTGTAAACTGTAATATAAATTGTGTAGTTTTCATTTTTCTCCCCTTGATTTTTATTTGTGTCGTTTGTGTAATAAAAAAAATAATTGTAGCGATTCAGCCCTCTGGATGCAGCTTGAAATTTTACCCTGTAAAATATACCTAATATCCCTAAGGGCGTATCCAAACATAATTGACCGGACGCCGGACGTCGATCGACGAGGTGAATCTATAATATATTTGTTGTCGAGGACGGCCATTCGACTATGTGTGGACACACCTTAATACTTAATTTTATGTAGGTACCTACTTTTAGCATTAAAGTACTATTTAAGATACCCAGTTAGGAGGTATAGGTATCTGTGTTTCCATAATTATAAAGATGACGATTAAATATATGATTAAAAATAAAGATAAAACAAGGTTTCTTGTTCTTTTCTTTTTCATCTTATTCCATATATATATCTATCTAGGCAATCTATGCTTTTTCGGTAGGTATCCTGGGTATCCAATGAAAATCGAAAATAATTAAACCTAAAGTCGACCAAAGTCGATCGACATCGACCTAATAAATGATTTTTGTAGAATGAAATAAGAAAAGAAAAACAAAGTTTATAGGGTGCACGTACGTGTGTCTTACTGTCGGGTCGACGACAGCAAAATAATTTTACAGGAGATTATAAAAAAAGAAGAAAAAACTACATAATTTTTAGAAAGAGGGTGACTTTCTCAAAATAGGGTAAACTTGAAAAAAGAGGGTAAAAAGGGTAATACATCTGGCAACATCAGCAACACTGCAAAACAATCATGGCGGATGAAATTTTTTGCCTCGTTGAGAAAAGTCGGAATTTTTTCTCTCGTTGATAAAATTTCAAAAGTTCGTTCAAATAATTATTTCAAATTCCAATCTTATCATTCTTATCAGTTGTTATCAGTGATAAGGGGAAGGATTAAAGGATATTTCAGTGCCTTTGGAATACCAGTTCACTAGGACTCACCATTTCCCTTGGAGCGACTTTCTGTACCAGCTCTCTATAAGAGTCTGTCAGTCTGTACATTTTTAGATTCTTCTATGGTAAGTATTTCATTTATTTATTCAATGTTCAAGTTGGGTAGGTCTTTTTACTCAGACCTACCTACTTACTGCCTACAAAAATACCTACTCACGGGTTTTTCACATTGACTACACATTTGGCTCTATACCAAATAGATTCGTAAAGAAAGTACCTACCACTCAGGAAACCCATATTTTACAGGCATGTCTATTTTCAGGGGTTATACCACAGAATATGAATCAATTTCCAGATCAAAGAAAAACTTACATAAAGCGTATTGAATTTCCAATCATGGTTTCTTAAAATCAAGGAAATGTGAACAGTAACCTAATTATCATTAGTCAATCTTCCCTCGAGTTATCCTGGTTGCATGGCAAAGCACACTAAGTGAGAATCTTGCCATTGAAGCCTTGAAAAAAAAGTTGAAAAAAGAAAAGAAAAAATCAAATAGTTTCCAAAATGAATAGCACAGACTCCGTTTCAATTTTGGATATGCAAGACCCATTGGATATTCGGCAAGATGTTATCGGGAAGGTCGACGAGAATGAGGAGGATGTGGAGTTTGTTGTTGTTGGCTTGGACGAAAAAGATGACATTGTCATGAACGATGATGATGAAGATACAATGGATGCTTTCGAGGGTGATACAGGTACAAGTTTATTTGGTATTTGTTTGACATGACTTCTGAATAGTTACCTACCATTTACTTATTTTTTTTTAAAAGCAACTTCTGTGGCAGAGTGGGTGTCACACTAGGCTTGCACTCTGGAGTTCCTAAGTTTGATTCCTCAAGGGGTTGAAATTTTTTCAGCTCTATGCTTGGATTTTGTTGTGCACTCAGCCTCATGAGGACAATTGAGTAGGTGTACTTTGATTGAGTAGCAAACAGTGGTGGCATTACCATTGTAAAAATAAAAGTATTGATGATAAATGAAAATTAATAGTTAAAAAAAAAAAAAAATAAAATAAAAAAATAAAGGAACTGATTAATTTCTGTGAGACTTACATAAGTTGTGAAGATCAGCTCCCATGGCATAGTTCAGCTCCCATGGCGTAGTGGTCACTGCACTCGCCTTGCACGCGGGAGACCCGGGTTCGATTCCCGGCAGGGTCAAGAAATTTGTATCAAGCAAATGATTGATTCCGTGACTGACTGTTGCGGGGCCCACTCTGCCTCGTGAGGAAAATGAGAAGCTATGACATGTAAATACACATAGGAACCGGTGCCAGCATGGTAGGTAAACATTGGATTATTGAGATATTGGGAAAAATCCTACAATGCTGCAGTGAGCACCAAAGTTGTGACATATTATAACATAAAGAAATTGCATTCACTTTACTTTTATAAGTTGTGAAGAACCTCTCTGCTTTAAGTAACACAAAGAATTCATGATTGTATATGATTATTTTCTACAATTTCTAAGTAGGGTGCCTGGTTGTACCTTGGCCCCCAAAATCACTTTTTGATTTTTTTAATTTTTTCTATTAATGTTATTGGCATAATTTTAATTGATTTAGAAAGGAAATTTTCTTGGCTATCTATACAATTAGCAATGATTGTTTTACTAATTTTTAATTAAGAGATATACCCAATTTTCCGACACCACCTTTTTGGGGTTCAAGGTACAACTACCCTATGTACCTTGGACCCATACCCTTTGTACCTTGGTCGCAATGTATTTTAAATGGAAAAAATCTTCAAATTCTGAGGGCAAATTTGGGGTTGAAGGGTTGGAGATAGGACTACACGCCTTATAGCTTTTTTCATCTACTCATTGAAAACTAATACCTCCCAAAATTTCTACTAAATTGGCCAACATTTTTTTTACACCTTTTTTATCCGTCGTACCTTGGCCCCCAGGGCGTTGTACCTTGAACCCTAAGGATGTTGTACCTTGAACCCTAAGGATGTTGTACCTTGAACCCTAAGGATGTTGTACCTTGAACCCTAAGGATGTTGTACCTTGAACCCTAAGGATGTTGTACCTTGAACCCTAAGGATGTTGTACCTTGAACCCTAAGGATGTTGTACCTTGAACCCTAAGGATGTTGTACCTTGAACCCTAAGGATGTTGTACCTTGAACCCTAAGGATGTTGTACCTTGAACCCTAAGGATGTTGTACCTTGGACCCTAGATGTTTTGTACGGTGGACTCTAGGGGTGGGGTTTGTAACTGCTATGGTAACGTCTTATCCTCCCGAAATTGAAGAGAGAAGGAAGACAGGATAGGAGAAAGCCAGCTGTTCCGAGAACGAACATTATCCCATCAGGATAAAATCCGCCCCGGGCGGGAATCGAACCCGCGGCCTAGCGCTTACAAGGCAGACGCACTACCAACTAAGCTAACTAGGCTGGCAGCTCTTTGACTTTAAAACCTCACCTAAGTCAGCACAACTGTTCCATTGATTTTCAGTCATGGCTAGGAGAAGTGACCACTTCGAATAACAAGGAGTTCACCATCCTCAACCTGGAGCAAGTTCTGGATCCCAGTCGACCTATGACAACTCGGATAATGGTCCGATTTGAACCGAATGGAGGCAGTCCCAAGGTGAAGACCATCTGGCTAAACGGAAAACAGATATGCCCAGCCGAAACTCCGAGTAAGTACGCCCTTTATAAACAAGACCACCTTAAGGCTTAGGTGTAGGGGCAAACAGCCCTAAAGGATGGGTTGGGCCTTTCTTTCCCTCTTTTTTAAGTAGGCGTTAACAAAGGATTGTGCCGGGCAAGGTATTGTGCCGTGTCTTAGGAAGGGCACAGCTTTAGGCCGTGCCAGTAATTGCACAGGTAAGATTTTATGTTTCAGCGTTTAAAGAAATTCAAATTTCAAATCAATTCTCGAGATTTTTTGAGTGGATCGTAAAAAAAAAAAAAAAAAAAAAAAAAAAAAAAAGGATTGAACACACGCCCTCCTGTTTACCAGGCGAGCGTTTTGACCACTACACCACCGGGGCAGGTTGGAATGATTAACTGCTGGAATGATTACTTAATTTTTTTATCCTGTACCTATGTGTTTCCAGTGTTGCAGAATCTAAATGATGGAGAAGTTCTAATAATTATGAATGAAAATAGAATGACCGACTTCACCTCTCAACATGGTAAGAATTTCTTCTTCCGAACAACCTAAGTGGTGCAGTTGTTAACACGTTGGACTTTGTATCTGGCGGTTGGTGGTTCGAGTCCAAGTCAAGTTGTGAAATTTATCTAGGTGTAATAATCGGGGAACGATATTTGTGACAAGCATTTAAATATGCTTAACACAATTAAAAATTCCTTTTTTTTTGTTCCTTTTTCCATTTCTTCTTCCTAGCCCTTTCCTATTTAAATAGGGTCGGCGTTTCTTGTCAGTCTCTTCCAGGCAGCCCTATTGTGTACCTTATGTCCTGATAAATTTTTCTCACCCAGGTCTTCATTCACACAATCTTTGCAATCTATCGCCCCCTCAGTTTCATTTATTGGGTGTTTTTAAAAGATGAGTGTTTCACCGCCGTTTTTATTTCGTAGCGATGAAACAACTGCTACATTGGACGCTTGTGGTCCGTGTCGTATAGTGATGGGTAAATACCCGGGTACTTATTTTTGGGGTAAATACCCTGGGTATTTACCCGGGTAAATACCCAATTTTTATAAATACCAGGTATTTTCAAGAAGCGCCTCAGTCGAATTGTGCCCGGGAAATTTAAAAAAAAAAAAAAAATCAAGTGACAATGTTTTTTGTTTATTTTTCTTCTTTTTTTTTTCTCACCCAAATCTTGATTCACACAATCTTTGCACCTTTTCTTTGCCCTCCCTCGCCCTTTTCTCCCCCTCAGTTCCATTTAATTTTCAATATTATACCTGCCTCGGTGGTGTAGTGGTCAAGGCGCTCGCCTGGTAAACAGGAGGGCGCGGGTTCAATCCCAGCCGAGGTATGGAATTTTATCCTCAACATAATTTGAGAATTTGACCACCATAATAGTAGTAGCCTACTGCTGGAGTAAAGGGACTTTTCAGTCTTATGCGAGCAGTATAAATAAGCACTATTATTAATATTATTAGTAAAAATAGGTCCCATATTAGGGGGCAAATTTCTTCAAAGCTATGGTTAAAAAAAGGAGAAAAATCAAGATCTTAGGTAGGTACCTACTTAAATACCATCAGCTCCGATGGTGTAGTGGTCACTGCGCTCGCCTTGCACGCGGGAGATTCGGGTTCGATTCCCGGCCTACTTAAATACCATCAGCTCCGATGGTGTAGTGGTCACTGCGCTCGCCTTGCACGCGGGAGATTCGGGTTCGATTTCCGGCGGGGTCAAAATTTGAATCATGCAAATGATTGATTCCGTGACTGGCTGTTGCGGGGCCCACTCAGCCTCGTGAGGAAAATGAGTAGTTGTGTGATATAAATGCGCATAGCAACCAGTGCCAGCATCGTAGGTAAACATAGGGAGCTGAGATTATTGTGATGTTTGGAAAATCCTACCCGGCGGGGTCAAAATTTGAATCATACAAACAATTGATTCTGTGACTGGCTGTTGCGGGGCCCACTCAGCCTTGTGAGGAAAATGAGTAGCTGTGTGATATAAATGCGCATAGCAACCAGTGCCAGCATCGTAGGTAAACATAGGGAGCTGAGATTATTGTGATGTTTGGAAAATCCTACAATGCTGCAGTGAGTAGATACCAAAGTTGTAATCTGACAACACAGAGAAACGGCATTTACTTAATTTAATTTATTTATTTTATTTTTTCAGACTTGACCGACAGTGCTGTACCTAACGTGTTGATTCAAAGAGAAGACGGTCAATATGAAACTCTCAGTGCAACAGACAGCTGTGAAACACTTGAGAATGAAACACTGGAAACCAGTCCTGGTGAAGGTGAAACATTTTATTATTATTATTTGTCTGTACATGGCTGAGAATCGTGAAATTATCAGTTATTCGTACTCCTTATACATTGAGGATCCCAAAAAAAATCACATTTGAAAAATATCTGTCTGTCACGCCGATAGACCCGTTTTTTGTCCTCTTTTCACGAGAAAACGGCTCGACCGATTTCAATTAAAAATGAAATAAAATAATAATAAAATGTGGTCGTTAATGTTAAGAAGAGTACTGAGGGTGACATAAGCTACTTAAAATTATCACATTCCATCCTGATTCAAAATGGCGTTACTTCGCGCTGATCCCATTCAAAGGACGGGTCAACCACTAATATAGATAAAAACTATTCTATTCTATTCTATTCCATTCCATTCTATTCTATTCTACTCTATTCTATTCTATTCTACTCTACTCTACTCTACTCTACTCTACTCTATTCTATTCTTCTCTATTCTATTCTATTCTACTCTATTCTCTTCTATTCTATTCTACTCTACTCTACTCTACTCTATTCTATTCTTCTCTATTCTATTCTATTCTATTCTATTCTACTCTACTCTATTCTATTCTATTCTACTCTACCCCATTCTATTCTATTCTAGGGCACGATGAAACACAACGGTATGTTTTTGAGCAGAGTGAAATTGATGAAACGGCAGGCCATGGTGTGGAGTCAATAACTGATGAAATCGATGAAACAGGCCATGTTGAAATTGATGAAACAAGCCATGCTGTAGCTGACCAAACATAATTGACCGGACGTCGATCGACGAGGTGAATCTATAATATATATGTTGTCGGCCATTCGACTATGTGTGGACACGCCTTAATACTTAAAATTTTATGTAGGTACCTACTTTTAGCATTAAAATACTATTTAAGATACCCAGTTAGGAGGTATATCTGTGTTTCCATAATTATAAAGATGACGATTAAATGATAAAAAATAAAGATAAAGCAAGGTTTCTTGTTCTTTTCTTTTTCATCTTATTCCATATCTAGGCAATCTATGCTTTTTCGGTAGGTATCCTGGGTATCCAACGAAAATAGAAAATAATTAAACCTAAAGTCGACCAAAGTCGATCGACATCGACCTAATAAATAATTTTTGTAGAATGAAATAAAAGAAAAAACAAAGTTTATAGGGTGTACGTGTGTCTTACGGTCTTCGGCGGTGTTGAACGACAACTTGACTGTGTGGATGCTACTCTAAAAATACTGCAATAACGTCGGGTCGACGACAGCAAAATAATTTTACAGGAGATTATAAAAAAAGAAGAAAAAAACTAGGTACCTACATAATTTTTAGAAAAAGGATGACTTTCTCAAAATAGGGTGAACTTGAAAAAAGAGGGTAAAAAGGGTAATACATCTGGCAACATCAGCAACACTGCAAAACAATCATGGCGGATGAAATTTTTTGCCTAACAAGCCATGGTGTGGAGACGGTAACTGATGAAATTGATGAAACGGTTGAAGTAACAGCGCCGCCTGTGCGGCGAGGCAGGCCGAGGAAGAGGTTCATCTTGAAAGATAAGGGTGAGACTTAAGGTAGATACACACTATCACGTCACGTCACGTGAGCTCACGGGGAGTCAGAAAGATGTAGTTCAAAGTTGTCCCATAATATTGTAGGTAATTTCGTTCAAAACAGCCACACTATCATCACGTCACATCACGTGAGCTCATGGGTAGTCGGAAAGATGTAGTTCAAAGTTCTCCCATAATATTGTAGGTAATTTCGTTCATAACAGCCACAATACTATCACGTTACATCACGTGAGCTCATGGGGAGTCAGAAAGATGTAGTTCAAAGTTTCCCATTGTATTGTAGGTTATTTCGTTCATAACAGCCACACTACTATCACGTTACGTCACGTGAGCTCATGGAGAGTCAGAACGATGTAGTTCAAAGTTTCCCCATAATATTGTAGGTAATTTCGTTCATAACAGCCACACTACTATCACGTTACGTCACAACTAAATGACATCGAAGCAACCTCCGTGGCCGAGTGGGCATTACATTAGGCTTGCACGCAGGAGGTCCGGGTTCGATTCCCGGCGGGGCCGAGGTTTTTTCCCGGCGGGGCTGTGCTGGGAGTTCGGGGTGCACTCAGTCTCGTGAGGACAATTGAAGTGCTTATTATTCTTGAAATTTTTCCATGTCCTTTTGACGTCTTCCTCAATAATTTTGATATCTTGTTGTGGAGTGAGGAATTTTGAAACCTTTTCTTGAATTTTGATTATTGTGAGATTTGGTATAACTTGAAGTGTTTATTTTTTCAAAAATTTCGATGTTCTTTTGATATTTTTTGCTAATATTAATATGTTGTTTAGTTTCTTTTTGTGTGAAGCCTTTGAGAATTCGGATTTCTTCGTGGGAGTGATACGTTGTGTCTTCTTTTGGTAAACTTGGAGTTTTGAATTATCTGCTTAAATTTTGATTCTTTGTTGTGAGGTCTTTGGGCGTTTTGAATTCTTTTTGTGAAGTGATGAACGTTGGAGTAATGCTTGGTGTCTTCTTGTGGTGATTCCTTGGAGTTTTGAATTTTCATGGTGTGAAATGTTGATTTTCTGTGGATATCTTCGTAAATTTTGACTTATTAATGTTTTATTTTATTTATTATTATTATTTTTTTTTCTCTGCGATATCCACAAAAATTGTGAAGAAGCTCTCAGCTTCACCACAAAGAAATAATGATTTAAGATTTTTAGATTAGAAAAATGTATGTCCTGTGTTCCCAGGTACTGTTTTCCGGGATAATTTCTCTGATGAAAACAGCGAGATACCAATAGACCAGCAAAACCTCAACCTGGATCATATGACGGGGGATGAACTCAGCCAACTAGTCAGTCTAAGTACATTCCGTAGTCAACTAAGAGGTAAGCTATCATGCAGAAGGTCCTGGGTTCGATTCCCAGCAGACCTTTAATTTAATTTAATTTCTAAGTTTCCATTGATTGAGCCAGCCTATTGGTTGGTAGTGCGTCTGCCTTGTAAGCGCTAGGCCGCGGGTTCGATTCCCGCCCGGGGCGGATTTTATCCTGATGGGATAAAGTTGTTAGCTTGGTTGGTAGTGCGTCTGCCTTGTAAGCGCTAGGCCGCGGGTTCGATTCCCGCCCGGGGCGGATTTTATCCTGATGGGATAAAGTTCGTTCTCGGAACGGCTGGCTTTCTCCTATCCTGTCTTCCTTTTCTCTTCCATTTCGGAACGATAAGACCATAGCAGTTACAGTTCCCTCTGTCAAACCTCTTTAAAAAAAAATCCATTGATTGATAATATAACATATCGAACAGAACATTAAGTAAATAAGTAGAAGTACCCTAGTAAATAAAGAACTTTATCCTAAACAGATAAGGTTCGTTCTCGGAACGGCTGGCTTTCTCCTATCCTGTCTTCCTTTTCTCTTCCATTTCGGAACGATAAGACCATAGCAGTTACAGTTCCCTCTGTCAAACCTCTTAAAAAAAAAAGAAAGAAACTTTGTTAACCTTCCGAGCTAGGGTCCAATAATCTCATCGTATACTTGGTGCGTGTTAAAGAGTGTCCGGAGACTACGCTCAACCCGTCTCAAACCTTATCAAACATTTTTACTGCGGACAGTGCAAACCGTTCATCTCTTATTGTGTTAGGACATCAGTGTTTTTCAAGCAAAGGATATCAGTATCATTCTAATCTTTCTTAGGAAATTAGCAAAGATAATCAGTAAACTTCGAGCACGCCAGCCTAGTTAGCTTAGTTGGTAGTGCGTCTACCTTGTAAGCGCTAGGCCGCGGGTTCGATTCCCGCCCGGGGCGGATTTTATCCTGATGGGATAAAGTTCGTTCTCGGAACGGCTGGCTTTCTCCTATCCTGTCTTCCTTTTCTCTTCCATTTCGGAACGATAAGACCATAGCAGTTACAGTTCCCTCTGTCAAACCTCTTTAAAAAAAAATCCATTGATTGATAATATAACATATCGAACAGAACATTAAGTAAATAAGTAGAAGTACCCTAGTAAATAAGGAACTTTATCCTAAACAGATAAGGTTCGTTCTCGGAACGGCTGGCTTTCTCCTATCCTGTCCCCTTTCTATCTTCGGTTTCAAGACGATAAGACCTCAGAACTTACAGTTCCCTCCACAAACCTCTAGAAAAAAGGTATTTTAATATTTAATAGCAAAGCGTATGAACTGGTTATTTTCTAACCTTATCGTGTTGACCGATCACCTAAATGAGAAGTATTGTGCTTCTTATTATTGAATAAATAAGAATAATAAAGGAATTTTAATTGTGTTAAGTGTTGTGGCCAGTCGCTGAGGTTTTGTGAAATGATTTGCTACTTTTCAAAATAAAGTTTTCAGTCTTCTTTTGAGTTTTGCTCTGAACCAAAATGTTCCCTTTTCCTAACATATCTAACATATAACATTGGCGCGGTCGGCAGTTTTTCTCTTGTTACTTTTCATACCTACCTACGTGGA
>NW_007380469.1:0-20755 GCF_000475195.1 Diaphorina citri
ACACACACACACTTTATCTTCATTCTTAACTTTGTTTCTCTTAGCTTGAATGTCAATCATGTCACCATATTTTTTTTTTCTCTCTCACACCCTTCTTCTTTTATTTTCTCTTTCTCTCTCTCCCCCTTAACCATATTCGTTAACTTAACCTCAATATCTCTCCTCTCTCTCTCTCTTTCTCTCTTCCTTTCACCACTCTCTCTCTCCTTCTCCTCTGTGATAAAATGTTTTCGAGGTATTTTCTTTTTGCTCTCTCACACCCTTCTTCTTTTATTTTCTCTTTCTCTCTCCCCCCTTAACCATATTCGTTAACTTAACCTCAATCTCTTTCTCTCTCTCTCTTTCTCTGTCGTCAAACTATGTCAAATATGTCAACTCTTTCTTTCCCTCTCTCTCTCTCTTTCTCTCTTCCTTTCACCACTCTCTCTCTCCTTCTCCTCTGTGATAAAATGTTTTCGAGGTATTTTCTTTTTGGTGAAGAAAAGAAGATTAATAAAACATACATCAAAACGTATGTGTGAGAGAGAGAAAGAGAGAGAAGGAAAAGAGAAAGAGAGGGGAGGGAAGTATTTTTGGAGAAAAGAAGAGTTGGAGAAAAACGGAAGAAAAATAGGGGGAGAGGGATGAAAGTAGTGAGTGAGAAAGAGGGAGAGGGTGAGACAGAGAAGAGGGAGGCGGGTAGGGAGAGAGAAGTGAGCATTAACTATCTAACCAGGGAAAATTTCCCCGTAAACCAATCTTACTTTACCTTTGATCTAAAATATGCTGAATCTCCCATCCGTCTAGTACTCTAGTCTCTAGGTACGATAATACTTCCTCCTCCTCCTCCTCCTCCTCCTCCTCCTCTCTTCCCTTCCCTTTTACATCCTAAGGTGCTTTTGAAAATTTGATAACTTCTTCAGTGAAAAACAAAATAATAGTTTTTGTTGGGATGTACCCCCATTCATAGGATACATACAAAAATATGTATTCCGTGCTATTAAAAAGGAAGAGCCTAAATAAGCATAAGATATGAAAAATGAATAGCTCACCCCTAAAGGGGAATAAGGGGATAATAAAGCCCTGATACCTATAGCCCCAACCCCCTCCTATAGGGGTAAATGTCAATTGATTTAAACTTGAAAGTCAAACACAATTTATGATGGGAACGATGAAATTGTTTTCCTTTTGAGTAGCATAAGGAAGACGAGTGCACGTTGAAGGGATTTTCTATACTTGTGACTTGTCATCTCTTTCTCTCTCTCCCTCCCTCCCCCTCCACATCCTCTCTCTCTTGCTAATTTCCTCTCCCCTCTCTCTCTCTCTTTCTCTCTCTTTCTCTCTCTCTCTCTCTCTCTCTCTCTCTCTCTCTCTCTCTCTCTCTCTCTCTTATTTGCTCTTTTTCGCGTCATTTTCAAATCTTTCTCTCTCTTTCTGTTTTCCTCTTCTTTACTTTACTTTTCCTCCTTAAAACATGGGTAAGCTCCCTCTCTTCCCCTTCCCCCCCTCCACCCTTTTTCTTCCTTCGCATTCCTTCAATATCCTGGTTCTCCTTCTCTCTCGCGGTTTTCTTTTCTTATTTTATTCCCAGAGAAATGGTCGACAAGTACACCGAGAAATACTTTCATTACTAGTATAGCTCGCTATACTGTAGTAATAGAAAGTAAAAATTTGTGATAGGGTGCCACAAGTTAGGGTGGAAGAACTCTATTATTGGGTTGCTTCTGATTAAGGTTGTTGGAATGCTACCTATATTATGCCAGCCTAGTTAGCTTGGTTGGTGGTGCGTCTGCCTTGTGAGCGCTGGGCCGCGGGTTCGATTCCCGCCCGGGGCGGATTTCATCCTGATGGGATGGTGTTCGTTCTCGGAACGGCTGGCTTTATCCTATCCTGTCTTCCTTCTCTCTTCGATTTCGGGACGATAAGACCATAGCAGTTACAGTTCTCTTTTTCGCGTCATTTTCAAATCTTTCTCTCTCTTTCTGTTTTCCTCTTCTTTACTTTACTTTTCCTCCTTAAAACATGGGTAAGCTCCCTCTCTCCTCCCTCCTTCTCCCTCTCTTCCCCTTCCCACCCTTTTTCTTCCTTTGCATTCCTTCAATATCCTGAGGGTTCTCCTTCTCTCTCGCGGTTTTCCTTTCTTATTTCATTCCCAGGGAAATGGTCGACAAGTACACCGAGAAATACTTTCATTACTAGTATAGCTCGCTCTACTGTAGTAATAGAAAGTAAAAATTAGTGATAGGGTGCCACAATTTAGGGTGGAAGAACTCTATTATTGGGTTGCTTCTGATTAAGGTTGTTGGGATGCTACCTATGTATATTATAGTGTCGATCTTCCCGATACAGAGTTTAAATATTAGAGTTCCGGAACCCAGTCACTCGATTTTGCTTCCAGAACCCTAGTTTTTTCCTCCTTACCTCCTAAAAAATTACACCCCTTGTAGAACATGAATATTCTACATATTTATTATGTATGATATTAAACAGGAATCATATCAAACGCAGAAAAATATTATGAAGATTCCAAAATCTGTTGCAATAATGTGTGTGCGCGCAGAGATGAAAAATTCGGATATTCCAACATGTAGAATGATGTAGGTATTTCACTGATGTGATGCCCTATAAAAAGATAACTTGAAAAAATCTGGTGTGAACATCACACGACTTTCCTTATCCTATTGAATGATGCTTGTTTTTATGTTCTATATTTACTTTTACAATATCTCTAACCGTTTAGTCGGTATAGCTGAAAACCGCCAAAAAACGGTCAAAAACCGCCAAAAAGCGGGTCAATATACCGCCAACCGCAGCATTATCTCAACCAAACGTTTTGAGTTGCATGCTTGTCACATTTGTAAACTTCATACCAAATTTCAAGTCTCTAGCTTATACCGTTCCCGAGATATTGTTAAATTACACCAATATAGTACATACTTAGAACGTAACTATCATATTGTTCTTGGAACTTTTCTAATATAGGTAGTTCTTTTAACTTGCCTAGGTACAAGTAATATCGTTCTTAGAATTTGCATAGTGTTTTTTAGAACTTGTTTGATATCGTTCTTAGAACTTGCTCAATATAGGTTCTAAGTTGACGCTTTATTTATGCTATAACTTTACCGTTTTATATATGCCTATTTAGATATTCTAGTTTACCGTTTTATAAGGCTACGCGGTTCTAGTATTACCTTCGAGGACGCTATTAGAAAATATTAGAATTAAGATGGTTCTATTTTATTAGTAAGTATTAGATACCTTTAGGCTTTCTAATAATGTTCTATAAGAAAGTTGAGTAGGTACTTTCTTTCTTATTAGTATTTTATTAGTTCTTTTAATCCTGAGCCTATGATGGGCTATAATCGACTGCCTTTATTGCAGATTATACTTTATGCCTTTATAGTTAGAGTAAAGGTACTTATTATACCTACCTCCTCCATAGGTACTTTTTATGTGTAGGTACCTACTTATAACAGTGGGTATAGTGCAGGTTAGGGTAGGTACTTTAAACTTCTAAGCATGGTGTAGTTCGGTAGGTTATCAAAAGCCGATACTTCATTTTTAGACGGGTCCTATAATAAGACAGGTCCGATTTGCACTTTTATTTTGTAGTTGAAATCCATGTGTTCATGTGAAATGGGTTTGCTTTTTGCTTACAGGTAAATGCTGAAGATTCACTTATCTATTTCATAAGGTCTTGATGTGATTTTGGTCCATTTTCAACCGAAAAACAATCGTGTGATTCTCCGTTTGACGTAAGTAGGTATAGGTACCCTAATACCTCAGTGGTGTAGTGGTCAAGATGCCCGCTTGCTCATCAAGAGTGAGTGGGTTCAATCCCAGCCGAGGAATTTTACATTCAACATTGTTTGAGAATTTAACTCTCTCTCTCTCCCTCTCCCTCTTCATTGATGTCTATTTTCTCTTTACTGTCTTTCTCTCTCTCCCTCTCTCTCTCTCTCTCTCTCTCTCTCTCTCGCTCTCATCAGTTTCCCACTATCAGTTTAAGAAGCTATTAAAAAATCTCTTGGAGGGTTTCAGCAGTCATTATATATAAGTTCTGTGGGTCAACTTGATAAGGAGAACCAAATATACATGCCTTTTTGGTTCTCCTTATCAAGTTGTTCTTCTATTGTAACTTTTACAATATCTTTAACCGTTTAGTCAGTAAAGCTGAAAGCCGCCAAAAAGTGGCCGAAATGCCGCCATCTGCAGCACCTATCCTAACCAAAAGGTTTGTGTTGCATCCTTTGTCACATTTGTAGACTTCATACCAAATTTCATATTTCTAGCTCATACCCTTCCCGAGATATTATTGAATTACACCTAAAACCGGTAAAA
Source organism: Diaphorina citri (assembly GCF_000475195.1). Classification (NCBI taxonomy): domain Eukaryota; kingdom Metazoa; phylum Arthropoda; class Insecta; order Hemiptera; family Psyllidae; genus Diaphorina; species Diaphorina citri. Next base: position 4,321 of record NW_007380469.1, read on the forward strand.
TGCCGCCAAGCGTTGCACCGATCTTAACCAAAAGTTTCATGTCGCATCGTTGTCACATTTGACAGCTGCATGCCAAATTTCAAGTCTCTAGCTCTTGCCGTTCTTGAGACATTTTGTCTACAGACAGACAGAAGACAGACACACGGGCCAATGGCTGAAACATTGGATTTAGGCTCTAGGGACCTCAAAACGTGTTTTGGCACTAAAAACTGACCATCGAAAATTTGACTCGATTTATTTGCCAGCTGCATGCTCTTACCGTTTACGAGATATTTTGTTTACAGACAGAAGGACAGACACACGGACCAATGGCTGAAACTTTGGATTTAGGCTCTTGGGACCTTAAAACGTGTTTTGGCACTAAAAACTGACCATCGAAAATTTGACTCGATTACATTACTTTCCTTCCTATGGGATAAGGAAAGTAAAAATAGAAAGTGAAAAGGGGTTGTAGGATAGATAGGAACATACCTACATATGAATATAGGTACTGGAGGTGTTAGAGTACAAATTTTTGTCGATGGTGGGATTCGAACCCGGGACCTTCTGCATGGCAAGCAAGCAAGTTACCACTGGACCAACCGTGCCCCCAGTACCAATCTTATACACTACGTCAGAGGTTCTCAACCGGTGGTACGCGTACCACTGGTGGTACGCGGATACATTTTAGGTGGTACGCAGTCATATATTAATAATAACAATAAAAAATGTTGAATGGTGGGGAGCTCATTAGGATCTGTTTAAAATTAAATGACTGTTCAATGTACTAATTTAAGATTGTTTTTAATGCACAATTTCATTTTGTATCTAAGTAAATTCAATGTACATACATACATTGTAGCATGCATTTTCATACAGTTGTAGCATGCATACAGTAGATCGGAAGAGCGTCGTGTTCCTAAACATGACCAAATGTAATTTTTCATTAATTATTATTATTAATATATATAAATATAAGGTGGTACGTCAAAATCTCTGAAAATTTCAAGTGGTACGTGTTTACTAAAAGGTTGAGAACCCCTGCACTACGTTATGTTTGTGTTCCACTTTTACGACATTATGCCTCCGAACGCAAAGAAGAAAGGCTGTCGTGATGTGAACGTTCCAAAGAGATACAAAAAGAAAATTATACAAAGGCCTTGTGTATACTTTTCCATTTAAAAACTTCGTCAGGAAGTTTAGAAGAGAGACTCAAATGATAGGCTTCTGGTGATGAAATTATATGGGACACGAAACTTATAAAATGTCATTAAAAAAATAATAACCCCGCCTACAATTTCGTTAACCTGTTTGAGCCTTCTCAGAGACTGTTCAGGAGTAGTCTCCAAACACTCTCAAACGAATAAGTGGGCCATTTTTTCTTGTGCTTATCCGTGCTGGGCCGAAGGTGAGAGATTTCAACTTTCTATAAGTTTCGGCGCCGCAGGTGATATTTTTAAGATAAGAAATAGGATACATAAACCTAATTTACCTAGGTGTAGGGAACTTGTATAATTCTACGGTTAAGATAGGTAAGGTACTTAAGATCTACGGAGAAGATCTTTGGATCATTAGACCAGGCCCCTACCTAGGATTTTATTAAGGAGGAGGAGGAGGGGGGGGCAAGGGTGTAAACAATGATGTACCAGAGGGGTGGGGGCTCTAATTACAGCCCTGCCATTGATGTCATCTCTTATTTCCCCTATAAAACAATCTAAAAGAAAAGCTCAGAGTAAACCCATTTGGTTTCCCTTACTTTTTATTCCCTCTCACAGTCTCACAAGACATCACTTCATTACCAATATGTTTGGACATAGAGACAGTAAAGAGAAAATAGACATCAATGAAGGGGAGAGGGAGAGAGAGAGAAAGAGAGAGAGAGAGAGAGAGAGAGAGGAGGGTGATAAAAAAGAGGTTTACGTATAAAAGGTTTAAAATGTCATTGACTGTCAGGAGCAGAAAATTTGCTTTTTTTCTCTCCTTTCCTTTAAGCCCTCATTTGATTTCCCTCCCTCCCTCTCTCTCTCTCTCACTCTCTCTTTCTCTCTCTCTCTTTTTCTCTCTCTCTCCCTCTCTTTCTCCCTCTCTCTCTTTCTCTCCCTCTCTCTCTTTCCCTCTCTCTCTCTCTCTTTCTCTCTCCCTCTCCCTCTCTCTCTTTCCCTCTCTCTCTCTCTCTTTCTCTCTCTCTCTTTCTCTCTCTCTCCCTCTCTCTCTCTTCTGTTAATCTGTTTCCTCTTCATTTTCAATTACTGTGATTGTACGTTCGGTTAGAAATTGGAGATAGGCTACGAGCTGTGATCTGCTTACAGGAATTCCAGGAAGATGCTTTAAGAGGATATCAGGGATTAGGCAGTGTATTTTTAACAATATATTTGAAAAAACCCTATCATTCCGAACCTAATAACATGTATCCCTAAGGAATTTTCCCTAGAGATAGAAAAATGACTAAAATGAGCAATAATTTATTTATTGAAAGAAAAAAAAATGCATTGTTCGGACTTGAAAAATACATACATAGGGACTGGCTGGGTAGGTACTTTGTGCCCCCTTTGGGACTAGGAGGGTTAAACATTGATCTGACAAATAAAAATAGATAATATTATTTGCACGTGGATAGATTCAGATGAGAGAGAAAGTGAGAGAGAATCCGTTTATTATTATTATTATTATTATTTTTAAATGGTAGCATCCATCACTGTTTGGCCTCTCGGGCTTCCCCCCTCGACAAAATCCTGGATACGGCCCTGCAAAGAGCCTAACCTAGTTTTTCCCTTTTCACGGTCCAACACGAAATATTAATGATAATTATAATGAATGACATCGAGTGTAAACTCTAGGGTCTGCAGATTGTAGACTCTTCTACAGATACTCTACATCAGACGGATAAATTATGTATTTAATTAATTACGAAGATGTTAGCTATCTAAAAAGACAATTTTCCTATTTCCATGGGGAAAGAGGGCATTTTCACCTCTGTGTACCATGTATATCTACATATACCTGTAACTTTTCTTAATGGAAAATACGTATTGGAACTTCTAAGAATTTTTTTTATTTTTTTTATTAAATTTGTTAGAAGACACTGATTACAGTTGTTAGGGGGGAAAATCCCTCTCATCTGACCCCATTAGTCCCTCCATTGGTGAATTTACGTTGAAAATTTTGGTTTAAGTTTCGTTTTTGCCTCAGAAAGTTTCCCTATTCGACCAAAATTTTTCCCTCTTTTATGAAAATTTGTCGTGAAGCAGCCTTTGAAACATTACAAGGAAAAGACACGCACTTACTCGAGACATCCTCGAGAAATCATAATTTATAGAATATGAGAAAACAGCAAACAAAAGAAGAGAAGCCGAGAGAAAATTTAAAATGAAAACAAGAGTGGAAAAACTACAACCTAACAAAAGGCAACGGGAAATTTACAATAGAAAGCAGAAATCAAGAGGGAAAGAATGAAATCTGGGCTGAAGAAAATTGACGTGGAACGTACGAGTTTAAAGGTAAGTAAGGAGGAAAGAAAGCCAAGTTAAAAGTACATAAACATTTACTTTTATTATAATGACAACATAAGGAAGAAGGGGAAAACTAGAAAGTAGGTAATAAGTAAATGCCGTCGGTGCTAGCAGTTTGAACTGAAAGCACAAGGTTTGCTCGGAAAAATGTGGAAATGTCATGCAAACATGTCGTCAGGCAAGGTGTCCAATTAAAGGAACTAGGGCGCCTTACGTCAGTAAACTAAACTGTAAAGCTGTGTCTAGGAGTCCACACATTATTAGACCGATGAGGTGAAGAGGTGAATCTATGTTGTCGAGGTAGTGTACGGTTTCAGTCGACGTAAGTAAGTCGACGTCTATCAATCGATGGCCGATCGACGGGGTCAACTATGTGTGGACGCAGCTTTAAACTGACTTGGAAAAAGGACTACCAAGGGGCCCCAAAGACTAGATTGGATTCAAGATCCAGGTAACAAATGTTTCCTTTGTTGGACAAATTTTCGTCAAAGTTGGACAAATCGTTCAAGAACGGACAGACAAACTGAAGGAAAATGTTGTGAAACTTGAAATTCACTTCGTTCCTTCAAAAATGGTTGAAGAATCATCACGATAAGAGGGCCCAAATGACATGAAGATCTTTTTTTTATTATCAAATTTTTGCATAAACATGAAAAATAGCGTGTCAGAATTTTATGGGTATAAAATTTGGGCATGTTATGGAAATTATAAATTCGTGGAATTCTCTCTTACTGTCTATGCCTAATTTAATGTTTAGTCAGTTCTTAGTCCTAGTCCTACTATTGTTCTAAATCAGCGATTCCCGACTAGTGGCCCGCGAATATTTTTGGGTAGGCCCCCTACAGGGCTTGATTTTTGTTCTTTTACTTTTTTTTAAGATGAGTGTTCCACCGCCGTTTTTATTTCATGTATCCAAAACTAGCATTTGTTCACTGCTTGTAAAAAGTTGTTGTTTTCAAATGCTCGGAGTTGACTATTAGGTCATTTTCCCTGCTTGTAAAAAGTGAAATTTCTCGACCGACCCACTATTAAAAGTGATGTTGAAATGACAAAAAAGAATATATTGTTAGATTCTGACGTAACTTTGTGAAGATTCATCTTGAAAAGAACACAAATAGCTTTTACTCTTCACAGTTGGGGGAGGGTTTTTTTTTTTTTTTTTTTTTTTTTTTTTTGGGAATTTTTTTTTTTTTTTTTTTTTTTTTTTTTTAAGGTTTTTTTTTTTTTTTTTTTTTTTTTTTTTCACTTACACCTATGAACAGGTCAGGATTATTATAAAAACTAATCAATGAGAACAGTCAAAAGATAGAAAGAATGCGTATTTAGTTGTACCAATCTTATACACGATGTTATGTGTTCCACTTTTACGACATTATGCCTCCGGATGCAAAGAAGAAAGGCTGTCGTGATGTGAACGTTCCAAAGAGATACAGAAAAGAAAAATACAAAGGCCTTGTGTACTTTTCCATTTAAAAACTTCGTCAGGAAGTTTAGAAGAGAGACTCAAATGATAGGCTTCTGGTGATGAAATTATATGGGACACGAAACTTATAAAAATGTCATTAAAAAAATAATAACCCCGCCTACATTTTCGTTAACTTGTTTGAGCCTTCTCAGAAACTGTAATGTAAAAAAACGTAAAAAATGTAAATGCAGTTTCTTTGTGTTATTATGTCACAACTTTGGTGCTCACTGCAGCATTGTAGGATTTTCCCAATATCTAATAATCCTTAAAATCCAATGTTTACCTACCATGTGCTGGCACCGGTCGCTATGCGCATTTATATGTCATAGCTACTCATTTTCCTCACGAGGCTCAAATTTCAAGTCTCTAGCTCTTGCCGTTCTTGAGATATTTTGTTTACATACAGACAGATAGACAGACAGACAGAAGGGCAGCCAGACGGAGAGACAGAAGACAGACACACGGACCAATGGCTGAAACATTGGATTTAGGCTCTAGGGATCTCAAAACGTGTTCTGGCACTAAAAACTGACCATCGAAATTTTGACCCGATAACATTATCTACTTTCCTTCCTATATAGGATAAGGAAAGTAAAAATAGAAAGTGAAAAGGGGTTGTAGGATAGATAGGAACATACCTACATATGAATATAGGTACTGGAGGTGTTTTGAAGTGTGTACCTAGATTGTACCTACTATCTACTTCACATCATCATGATGTATCATTTGAAACACGTGGTTAATTAGAGAGAAAAAGGAACGTAGTTTTTTCCTCTCTATTTTTAGGCCTATCTACTTCACAATCTTCATATCATCATGATGTATCATTTGAAACACGTGGTTAATTAGAGAGAAAAAGGAACGTAGTTTTTTCCTCTCTATTTTTAGGCTGCAAAAATGGAGAGCTTTTTTTTAGAAACTTTATTCAATGGGAAGCCTGCAAGGCTGAGGTTTGAAGCAGCGGTTCTGAAAGTTGGAGCACTTCAATTCATTTTACTTTTCACATTTTTGACTGATCTACACAAGAAGAAGAAGAAGAAAAAAAACATTTTCAGAGACTTACCTTTGATTTAGAAACCTACCTCAATGTTGAAGTAGTTAATTTATGGACTATTAAGTGGACTACATATGAAGAAGAAGAAGAAGAAGAAGAAGAAGAAGAAGAAGAAGAAGAAAACATTTTCAGAGACTTACCTTTGATTTAGAAACCTACCTCAATGTTGAAGTAGTTAATTTATGGACTATTAAGTGGACTACATATCTCCTAGAATTCTCGATTCTAGACCTACAATATCTATGTATTCCTGAAACCATCTCACTATAAAGTAGAAAGCAGCGTCCACACTATAGCCAGGCGATGTCTATCGATAAATCGACGGCGCGCTACTGAAGAAAATTAAAAAAAAAAATCCCCTCTCCAACTCTCTATCAATTCCAGAGAGCAAAATTATTTCAACCACTTTTTGAGCACCGCTAGTTTTTGAGAAGTGGCAAGTGGTAGGCCAGACAGATAGCTCCAAGCACTCTACAAGCATACATAGGATTCCTACATGAGTTTGTAAAGATCCTCTTGAGGCGGGAAATTAAAATAATTAATTAAAAACCGTAACGAACTTAATTACACTTTCACCTCTGAGCAGGGTAGTTCCGGAACCTATAGTCCCTCGATTTTGCTTCCAGAACCCTAGTTTTTTCCTGCTTACCTCCTAAAAAATTATACCCCTTGTAGAACATGAATATTCTACATATTTATTATGTATGTATGATATTAAACAGGAATCATATCAAACGCAGAAAAATATTATGAAGATTCCAAAATCTCTTGCAATAATGTGTGTGTGCGCAGAGATGAAAAATTCGGATATTCCTACATGTAGGTATTTCACTGATGTGATGCCCTATAAAAAGATAACTTGAAATAAAAAGGCAAAAAATGCGAATATCGAGGCAAAAATACTTCAAACGAAAATTCAAACTTTAGTGGGACCTATTTGGAGCACAAATCAGGGATCAAAATGAATTTCCCCTTTTTGATGCTTCTCCGATCCTGGCTTTGGCCGAAATTTTGCGACTTCTTCAAAAAATTGTACCTATTTTGCAAGATAAAACACTAGGTATACCTTCAATTTCAGCTTCTCATCTTTATCAGTTCAAAAAATATTCAGAGGGTTCTTAAGACTTTTCGAACACTCTGCATATTAAGGCAGGTTTAGGTTAGTTCGTACTTAATGTACCTATCATTTCATGTTTAACATATCATTTCGGAAGCAGACATTTCTGTAGGCATGTATGTCTGTAACAGATTACCTACCCCGGTAGGTACCTACCTACTTAATATGTTAACTAAAGCCTACCTACATGAGGCTTTTACACCTACGCCTATACTGCTAGCTGGTAGGCATTTGCTAATTTTAGAACAGAGGGGATTGGAGGAATGGGAGATAAAAGGAAAAGAGGAAAAGGGAAAGATAATTATGGAGAAGAGGAAACATGGAAGAAAGGGAGATAAAGTTGAGATCTTAATTTCATGTCTGTTTAAATTATTCAGAGTTTTGCGCCTAAGTTTAAATATGTTAATTTTATCCTTTTTCATGTTCTCATGTTTCATCATTAAGCATTCGCCTATGTAAAGTGTTATACATTTTTTTTTTTTTTTTTTTGCGATTTTGTTCGCGATTTCGCGATTATGTTTCGCGTATTTTGCGATTATTGTTCGCGGATTTCGCGTTATGGTTCGCGCGGATTTCGCGATTTTGTTCGCGTATTTCGCGGATTTTGTCCGGGAATCTGTTCGCGATTGTGTTCGCGGTTTCGCGATATGTTCGCGGATTTGTCGCGATTTTGTTCGCGGATTTCGCGATTATGTTCGTCGGATTTTCAGTGGATTATGTTCGCGGATTTGCGCGAATATGTGTTCGGCCGGATTTGCGCAATTATGGTCGCGGATTTCGCGATTTTGTTCGCGGATTTTGCCGATTATGCTCGCGGATTTTCGCGGATTATGTTCGCGGATTTTCGCGATTTTGTTCGCGGATTTCGCGATTTATGTTCGCGGATTTCGCGATTATGTTCGCGGATTTCGCCGATTATGTTCGGCGGATTTCGCGATTATTTTCGCGGATTTCGCGATTATTTTCGCGGATTTGGCGATTTTGTTCGCGGATTTTGCGATTATGTTCGCGGATTTGGCAATTATGTTCGCGGATTCGCGTCCTGAATCGACATTTTGGATATTTGGCAAGCCTAACCTTAACTATCTAACCAGGGAAAATTTCCCGTAAACCAATCTTACTTTACCTTTGATCTAAAATATGCTGAATCTCCCATCCGTCTAGTACTCTAGTCTCTAGGTAGGATAATACTTCCTCCTCCTCCTCCTCCTCCTCCTCCTCCTTTTCTTCCTCTTCCTCCTCCTCCTTTTCCTCTTCTTCCTCCTCCTTTTCCTCTTCATCCTCATTTTCTTCCTCTTCCCTCTCCTCCTCCTCCTCCTCCTCCTCTTTCTCCTCCTCCTCTCTTCCCTTCCCTTTTACATCCTAAGGTGCTTTTGAAAATTTGATAACTTCTTCAGTGAAAAACAAAATAATAGTTGAGGAGGTTAAGGGGGAGGGAGAGGGAGAGAGATGGAGGGGTCTAATAAAACTATATTCTTAATTCTACCTTCGGGAAAGAAAGAGGGAGAGAGAGAGAGAGAGATAATCTTTGAGATGTTGAGAAAGAAAATAATAATTTAACTTGGAGAAAACTTTTCTCATAATAATTCTCCGGTCAAAGGGAAAGTAATTTCTCCCCTATCTCTCTCCCTCCCTCCTTTTCTCTCTCTTTCTCTCCCTCACCTCTTCCCACTCTGTCCCTCCCTCCTTCTCTCTGCCTGTCCCTCTTTCTGTCCACCACTTTCATTCTCTTTCTCTCCCTCTCTCTCTCTCTCTCTCTCTCTCTCTTACTTAGTAGTGCTCTCCCTCCGTCCCCATATATCTTTCTCCCTCTCAAACTAATAATATAAGTACAATACAACATTGTTAATTATATTGTTATTGTGTTTGAAAAGTGAGAGGGGGAGGGGGAGAACTCCTCCCCTTGTTTTGTACTTTTGTATTGGAAATGAGCAATGAGAAAGTGGAAGGAGAAATAAGAGAGAGGGAGGGAGAACGATCCCGAATGAAGGGAACGGAGGAGAATAAGGCTGCATAATAATAAAGAGTGGGGAGAGAAATTAGTATAGGTAATGAAAATGGACAAAATATTAAAGATAGGAGAGGGGGAGAAAAAATATGGAAAGAAGTGAAGGTGAAATCACAAGAGGGGGAGGGACAAGAAATAACAAGAGAGGGAGGGACAAGAAATAACAAGAGAGGGAGGGACATGAAATAACAAGAGAGGGAGGGACAAGAAATAACAAGAGAGGGAGGGACAAGAAATAACAAGAGAGGGAGGTACAAGAAATAACAAGAGAGGGAGGGACAAGAAATAACAAGAGAGGGAGGGACAAGAAATCACAAGAGAGGGAGGGACAAGAAATAACAAGAGAGGGAGGGACAAGAAATAACAAGAAAAGGAGGGACAAGAAATAAAGTCGAGGAAGAGAGAATAATGAATAACAGAGGGAGAGAGAAAAGTTATTTGGTAAGTAGGTGAAACAGACAAAATATTGACGAAAGGAGGGGAGAGGGAAGGAAAAAGAGGAGAAATGTGTTAAAAGAGGGGTTGTAAGAAGAAGATATTAGAAGGACGAAGGGTTTGTGAAAGGGAGAGAAGGATAGGAGTGATAAAGGAGGGGAAGATTGTTAAAAGAGGTGGAACTCGATAGGAGTGATAAGGGAGGGGAAGATTTGTTAAAAGGGGTGGAACTCGATAGGAGTGATAAAAGAGGGGAAGATTGTCAAAAGTGTTGGAACTCGATAGGAGTGATAAAGGAGGGGAAGATTGTCAAAAGTGTTGGAACTCGATAGGAGTGATAAAGGAGGGGAAGACTGTTAAAAGGGGTGGAACTCGATAGGAGTGATAAAGGAGGGGAAGATTGTTCAAAGGGGTGGAACTCGATAGGAGTGATAAGGGAGGGGAAGATTGTTAAAAGGCGTGGAACTCGATAGGAGTGATAATGGAGGGGAAGATTGTTAAAAGAGGTGGAACTCGATAGGAGTGATAAGGGAGGGGAAGCTTGTTAAAAGGCGTGGAACTCGATAGGAGTGATAATGGAGGGGAAGATTGTTAAAAGAGGTGGAACTCGATAGGAGTGATAAGGGAGGGGAAGCTTGTTAAAAGGCGTGGAACTCGATAGGAGTGATAATGGAGGGGAAGATTGTTAAAAGAGGTGGAACTCGATAGGAGTGATAAGGGAGGGGAAGCTTGTTAAAAGGCGTGGAACTCGATAGGAGTGATAATGGAGGGGAAAGAGTTCCGGAACCCAGTCACTCGATTTTGCTTCCAGAACCCTAGTTTTTTTCTCCTTACCTCCTAAAAAATTATACCCCTCGTAGAACATGAATATTCTACATATTTATTATGTACCTATGATATTAAACAGGAATCATATCAAATAATGTAGAAAAATATGAAGATTTCAAAATCTGTTGCAAATAATATATGTGTGTGCGCCTGTGCGCAGAGATGAAAAATTCGGATATTCCTACATGTAGAATGATGTAGGTATTTCACGGATGTGATGCCCTATAAAAAGATAACTTGAAATAAAAAGGCAAAAAATGCGAATATCGAGGCAAAAATACTTCAAACGAAAATTCAAAAGAGAAGATTTTAATAAAAGAGCACTCTTTTTCTCTTTCTGTTTCTCTTTTTCTCTTCCCCTCTATCCCTTTCCCTACCTTTCTCTCTCTCTCTCTCTCTCTCCTCCTTACGATGTTTTTCCCTTACTCTTCTCTTTTTTTCCTATCTTTTGTCGTCTATCTCCCTCTCTTTGTTCCTCTCCTCCTCTCTTTCTTTAGTTTCTTTCTCCCCTCCTTGCTCTCTCTCTCTCTCTTTCTTTCTCACTTCCTCCCCTCTCTTTTTTCCTCTCTCTCTCCCTGTTTTTTTTTTTTTTTTTTTTAAGTTTTTCAAGTTTTTAAAATTTTCATCCAAACTTCTCACCATAAGTTTCAAGCTTTTCAAGTTAATATCTCAATTAAAGTCTCTCTTTTGCTTTTCCTAAAACTTGATAATAGGTATAGTTCTCAGAACGTAACTATCATATTGTTCTTGGAACTTGGCTAATACAGTTCTTTTAACTTGCCTAGGTAATATCGTTCTTAGAATTTGCCAATTTGCATAGTGTTTTTAGAACTTGTTTCATATCGTTCTTAGAACTTACCCAATATAGGTTCTATGTTGACGCTTTATTTATGCCATAACTTTACCGTTTTATATATGCCTATTTAGATATTCTAATTTACCTACCGTTTTATAAGGCTAGGCGGTTCTAGTATTACCTTTGAGGGCGCTATTAGAAAATATTAGAATTAAGATGGTTCCATTTTATGAGTAGTATTAGGAAAGTTGAGTAGGGACTTACCTACTACTTTCTTATTAGTATATATAATCGACTGCCTTTATTGCAGATTATACTTTATGCCTTTATAGTTATAGTAAAGGCACTTATCATACCTACCTCCTCCATAGGTACTATTTATGTGTAGGTACCTACTTATAGCAGTGGGTATAGTGCAGGTTGGGTAGGTGCTTTACTAAACTTCTAAGCATGGTGTCGTTCGGTAGGTTACGAAAGCCGATACTTCATTTTTAGACGGGTCCTATAATAAGACAGGTCCGACTTGTACTTTTATTTTGTTGTTGAACTCCATGTGTTCATGTGAAATGGGTTTGCTTTTTGCTTACAGGTAAATGCTGGAGATTTACTTATTTCCTATGTGGTCTTGATGTGATTTTGGTTCATATTCAACCGAAAAACAATCGTGCGATTCTCCGTTTGACGTAAGTAGGTATAGGTACCCTACCTCAGTGGTGTAGTGGTCAAGATGCCCGCTTGCTCATCAAGAGTGAGTGGGTTCAATCTCAATCCCAGCCGAGGAATTTTACATTCAACACTGTTTGAGAATTTAACTCTCTCACTCTCTCTCTCCCTCTCCCTCTTCATTGATGTCTATTTTCTCTTTACTGTCTTTCTCTCTCTCTCTCTCTCTCTCTCTCTCTCTCTCTCTCTCTCGATCCCGAATGAAGGGAACGGAGGAGAATAAGGCTGCGTAATAATAAAGGGTGGGGAGAGAAATTAGTATAATGAAAATGGACAAAATATTAAAGATAGGAGAGGGAGAGAAAAAATATGGAAAGAAGTGAAGGTGAAATGACAAGAGAGGGAGGGACAAGAAATAACAAGAGATGGAGGGACAAGAAATAACAAGAGAGGGAGGGACAAGAAATAACAAGAGAGGGAGGGACAAGAAATAACAAGAGAGGGAGGGACAAGAAATAACAAGAGAGGGAGGGACAAGAAATAACAAGAGAGGGAGGGGCAAGAAATAACAAGACAGGGAGGGACAAGAAATAACAAGAGAGGGAGGGACAAGAAATAACAAGAGAGGGAGGGGCAAGAAATAACAAGAGAGGGAGGGACAAGAAATAACAAGAGAGGGAGGGACAAGAAATAACAAGAGAGGGAGGGACAAGAAATAACAAGACAGGGAGGGACAAGAAATAACAAGAGAGGGAGGGACAAGAAATAACAAGAGAAGGAAGGACAAGAAATAACAAGAGAGGGAGGGACAAGAAATAACAAGAGAAGGAAGGACAAGAAATAACAAGAGAGGGAGGGACAAGAAATAACAAGAGAGGGAGGGACAAGAAATAACAAGAGCGGGAGGGACAAGAAATAACAAGAGAGGGAGGGACAAGAAATAACAAGGGGAGGGACAAGAAATAAAGTCGAGGAAGGGAGAATAATGAATAACAGAGGGAGAGAGAAAAGTTATTTGGTAAGAATATAGGTAAAATAGACAAAAAATTGACGAAAATAGGGGAGAGGGAAGGAAAAAGAGGGGAAATGTGTTAAAAGAGGGGTTGTAAGAAGAAGATATTAGAAGGACGAAGGGTTTGTGAAAGGAAGAGAAGGATATAGGAGTGATAAAGGAGGGGAAGATTGTTAAAAGGGGTGGAACTCGATAGGAGTGATAAAGGAGGCGAAGATCGTTAAAAGGGGTGGAACTCGATAGGAGTGATAAAGGAGGGGAAGATTGTTAAAAGGGGTGGAACTCGATAGGAGTGATAAAGGAGGGGAAGATTGTTGAAAGGGGTGGAACTCGATAGGAGTGATAAGGGAGGGGAAGATTGTTAAAAGGGGTGGAACTCGATAGGAGTGATAAAGGAGGGGAAGATTGTTGAAAGAGGGGGGATGGGAGGGGAAAGTGAGGGGGAGGCAAAGACGTCCGCGCTTCCTTCATGAAAACTCATTTCATTTTTCTTCCTATCCAAACTTCTCGTCATAAGTTTCAAGCTTTTCAAGTTAATATCTCAATTAAAGTCTCTCTCTTGCTTTTCCTAAAACTTGATAATATAGTACTTAGAACGTAACTATCATATTGTTCTTGGAACTTGCCTAATATAGTTCTTTTAACTTGCCTAGGTAATTTCGTTCTTCGAATTTGCATAGTGTTTTTAGAACTTGTTTCATATCGTTCTTAGAACTTGCTCAATATAGGTTCTAAGTTGACGCTTTATTTATGCCATAACTTTACCGTTTTATATAGGCCTATTTAGATATTCTAATTTACCGTTTTATAAGGCTAGGCGGTTCTAGTATTACCTTCGAGGGCGCTATTAGAAAATATTAGAATTAAGATGGTTCTATTTTATTAGTAGTATTAGATACCTTTAGGCTTTCTAATGTTCTATAAGAAAGTTGAGTATAGGTACTTTCTTTCTTATTAGTATTTTATTAGTTCTTTTAATCCTAAGCCTATGATGGGCTATAATCGACTGCCTTTATTGCAGATTATACTTTATGCCTTTATAGTTATAGTAAAGGCACTTATTATACCTACCTCCTCCATAGGTACTATGTATGTGTAGGTACCTACTTATATCTAGCAGTGGGTATAGTGCAGGTTAGGTAGGTACTTTATTAAACTTCTAAGCATGGTGTAGTTCGGTAGGTTATCAAAAGCCAATGCTTCATTTTTAGTCCGGTCCTAATAAGACAGGTCCGACTTGTATACTTTTATTTTGTAGTTGAAATCCATGTGTTCATGTGAAATGGGTTTGCTTTTTGCTTACAGGTAAATGCTGGAGATTTACTTATTTCCTATGGTCTTGATGTGATTGTGGTCCATTTTCAACCGAAAAACATTCGTGTGATTCTCCGTTTGACGTAAGTAGGTATAGGTACCCTAATACCTCAGTGGTGTAGTGGTCAAGATGCCCGCTTGCTCATCAAGAGTGAGTGGGTCAGTGGCGTAGCGTGTATGTATGGCGTGTATGGCGGCCATACAACTCAAAAGTTCACTCTAATGCCCATAAATATTAATGGCATGTACTGTGATGGGACTTGGTAGACCTGTGCATGAGCCCTACAACGTCCTACACTTGAATTTAGATCACGCTACGCCACTGGAGTGGGTTCAATCCCAGCCGAGGAATTTTACATTCAACATTGTTTGAGAATTTAACTCTCTCTCTCTCTCTCTCTCTCCCTCTCTCTCTCTCTCTCTCTCTCTCTCTCTCTCTCTCTCTCTTTAGTTGAGTATTTTTGGAATCAGGAGACCTTTCCGCGTCTGTTGACATCAATTCCAGCCATGTACCTTATGAGGTAAATTTGTGCCCCGTTTTGCGATTTTTACCCTCTTCCCCAGGGATAAAGCCCCCGGTTTGGCCACTAAGACTCATATTTTTGAAATGTACTCGCCAACCCCCATCAGATCCATAGGAAGAAAATTTTGTACCTTATGAGGTAGAAAAAATGTACCTCAGCTCCGGCTCTATTATTTTAACTTTAATAAAATGTCCAGTCTATTTTTGTTGGGATGTACCCCCATTCATAGGATACATACAAAATTATTTATTCCGTGCTATTAAAAAGGAAGAGCCTAAATAAGCATAGGATATGAAAAATGAATAGCTCACCCCTAAAGGAGAATAAGGGGATAGTAAAGCCCTGATACCTATAGCCCCAACCCCCTCCTAGGGGTAAATGTCAATTGATTTAAACTTGAAAGTCAAACACAATTTATGATGGGAACGATGAAATTGTTTTCCTTAAACAAGCAGCACTATTAAAAAGGAAGAGCCTAAATAAGCACAAGATATGAAAAATGAATAACTCACCCCTAAAGGGGAATAAGGGGATAATAAAGCCCTGATACCTATAGCCCGAACCCCCTCCTATAGGGGTAAATGTCAATTGATTTAAACTTGAAAGTCAAACACAATTTATGATGGGAACGATGAAATTGTTTTCCTTAAACAAGCAGCAAAAGCTTTGCAAGTCACGAACCTAGCTGTTTGTGCTAGATTTGCGTTGAAAATTTGGGAAATATGTACATGGAACTAGTTGTATGAGAGGCAAACAGTAGTAGGTACCCAACCGAAAACGAGTCTAAAAAAGCCAGCCTAAGCGCAAAATCCCGGGTTCAATTTCCGCCCGGGGCGCATATTATCCTGAACCGCAAGTCACGAACCTAGCTGTTTGTGCTAGATTTGCGTTAAAAATTTGGAAATATGTACATTGAACTAGTTGTATGAGAGGCAAACAGTAGTACCCAACCGAAAACGAGTCTAAAAAAGCCAGCCTAAGCGCAAAATCCCGGGTTCAATTTCCGCCCGGGGCGCATATTATCCTGAACATTTTATCCTAAACGGGTCGTTCTCAGAACGACTGGTTTTCTCCTATCCTGTTCGCCTTCTCTCTTCGTTTTCGAGACGATAAAACCTCATTTTTTCCCTAGAGCCCCACCCCCTTTTTCTCTGGTAAAAGTGAACTGCAACAAGAAATGTATCCAAAACTAGCCAACATTTGCTCACTGCTTGTAAAAAGTGAAATTTCTCGACCGAGGACCGACCCACTATTAAAAGTGATGCTGAAGGGCCAAAAAAGAATGCGTTTTTTTTTTTTTTTTTTTTTTTTAGAGTGGATGAGTGTTCAACGCCGTTTTTATTTCGAGCAATAGAACACACTGGCTACATTGGACGCGTTGATGTGGCCTGGTTCGTTAGCATGCCCATCCCGTATTATGCCTCTCATCAGGAATGGGGCGAGAAGAGACACAATACTTCCATTTACGGTGGCTTGGGTCAGGGGGTCACGCGATCAGGTAACCCGTTGAATTGTTTTGCACTCGACAAGAGTGACAAATTTTTGTCGAATGGTGGGATTCGAACGGACCTTCTGGCATGGCAGCAGCAAGTTGGAACCGCAGGGTTACCAACTGGACCAACCGTGCCCCGCCAGTACCAATCTTGATACCTACGTCGGAGGTTGTGGGTAGGTACGCCTACACTGGGTGGTTTGTTGTGTGATAACTGATTCTTAGGTGTGGCTAAGCAT
>NW_007380469.1:21704-23432 GCF_000475195.1 Diaphorina citri
CTCTCTCTCTCTCTTTCTCTCCCTCTCTCTTTCTCTCTCTCCCTCTCTCTCTCTCTTTCTCTCCCTCTCTCTTTCTCTCTCTCCCTCTCTCTCTCTCTTTCTCTCCCTCTCTCTTTCTCTCTCTCCCTCTCTCTCTCTCTTTCTCTCTCTCTCTCTCCCTCTTTCTTTCTCTCTCTCTCTCTTTCTCTCCCTCTCTCTTTCTCTCTCTCCCTCTCTCTCTCTCTTTCTCTCCCTCTCTCTTTCTCTCTCTCCCTCTCTCTCTCTCTCTTTCTCTCCCTCTCTCTCTTCTGTTCATTTTCAATTACTGTGATTGTATGTTCGGTTAGAAATTGGAGATAGGCTATAACGAGCTGTGATCTGCTTACAGGAATTCCAGGAAGATGCTTTAAGAGGATATCAGAGATTAGGCAGTCTATTTTTAACAATATAGGGTAAGTGTACCATTTATTCGGCCACCTAAAAAATGTACCATTTATTGGCCCACCTGCCCACATTTATTTTTCTAATTTTTGTTTTTATGACTACAATTCTTGAATAGCACTGTTTCGATAGCATCTTTAAGCCCTTTCTTTTGATGAAATTGGATCTTGAAAAAGTTCGTCCAGTTCAGACTTATATGGCGTATGGTACAGGTGGGCCAATAAATGGTACGTTTTTTAGGTGGGCGAATAACTGGTACACTTATCCTATTTGAAAAAACCCTATCATTCCGAACCTAATAACATGCATCCCTAAGGAATTTTCCCTAGAGATGGAAAAATGACTAAAATGAGCAAATGTTGATATCTAAATGTTTTTCATTCAAAGTTATAATTTATTTATTGAAAGAAAAAAATGCATTGTTCGGACTTGAAAAATACATGTATAGGGACTGGCTGGGTACTTTGTGCCCCCTTTGGGACTAGGAGGGTTAAACATTGATCTGACAAATAAAAATAGATAATATAGCTGAATTCCGTCGCTTCGCTCCGGAATCCCGCTAGTTCATCCCGAGGCATGGCCAAATTTGTGGAAAAGGCATGGCCGAACTTGTTTAGCGTCCATCACTGTTTGGCCTCTCGGGCTTCCCCTCTCGACAAAATCCTGGATACGGCCCTGCAAAGAGCCTAACCTAGTTTTTCCCTTTTCACGGTCCAACACGAAATATTAATGATAATTATAATTAATGACATCGAGTGTAAACTCTAGGGTCTGCAGATTGTAGACTCATCTACAGATACTCTACATCAGACGGGTAAATTATGTATTTAATTAATTACGAAGATGGTAGGTATCTAAAAAGACAATTTTCCTATTTCCATGGGGAAAGAGGACATTTTCACCTCTGTGTACCATGTATGTACCTGTAACTTTTCTTAATGGAAAATACGTATTGGAACTTCTAAGATTTTTTTTTTTTTTTATTAAATTTGTTAGAAGACACTGATTACAGTTTGTTAGGGGGGAAAATCCCTCTCATCTGACCCCATTAGTCCCTCCATTGGTGAATTTACGTTGAAAGTTTTGGTTTAAAGTTTCGTTTTTGCCTCAGAAAATTTCCCTTTTGGACCAAAATTTTTCCCTCTTTTATGAAAATTTGTCTTGAGACAGCCTTTGAAAAATTACAAGGAAAAGACACTAGAGATGGGAAAAGAACGTACGAACGAACTTTAGGAACTTGTTCTTTGAAAAAGTTCGTTCCTGAACGGAACTGTTCTTTCTGAACGGTAAGTTCATTTCAATCAACCG
>NW_007380470.1:0-16681 GCF_000475195.1 Diaphorina citri
GAGAATTTGACCACAATAATAGTAGTAGCCTACTGCTGGAGTAAAGGGACTTTTCAGTCCTATGCGAGCAGTATAATTTAGCACTATTATTATTATTATTATGACTCTTGTGGAGCCTTCGTTTTAGCCCATGAGAGTAAATATGTGCATAAGAAAAGAAATGAAACCAAGAAAACAGGACCGTATCCCCAGGATTTTATTGAAGGGGGAGGGGGGATGCTACAAATTTTCGTGTTTACTGAGGGATCTCAGGGGAGGAGCAAAATGAAAACCCGAGGCAGGGTAGCCCCCTCCAGCTAAATGGAAATACGGCCCCGGAATGTTAATAGTTATATTATTTGTGTAAAGAAAAATAAGTCCTTCTAAGGGGACAGACATACCGACAGACAGACCGACCGACAGACGACACCGAAGCGAATACAATAGTCCGTCCCTTATACCTTTTTATTACGATTGTAATAATAAAGGAAGGACGGACTAAAAAGCAATACAATGAATACCCTTTAGGCCGTGTTCCCACTCACCTTATGATAAGCCCGTTCATTCGACCGTCCCCATCGGGCGGGATTCAGCGAGGCCAAAAAGTTCGTCGTCGCCCCGGCAAACTTTGACCGGGAGCTACTCCTCGTTCCCATATCGCCGCTACTGGAAGAGGCCTGCGAGCCGGCCTTCGAGAACAGATCGTGCATGGATAGCGAGGCCGAGGAGGGGCCGCGGGAAGGGCCGCTACTGGAGGAGGCCACAGAGAAGGGAAGGGAGGAGGAGGTGGAGGTGGACGTGTCCTGTTTGGACTTGCGAGAGGAAGAGGAGCGGTTCTTGGAGGTGCGCTTCCGCTTGAGCACGTCGGAGAGACGGATCTGTGGAGGAGAAAAGAACGAGAAATGGTTTCATTTAGATCACACTAGGTTTCGATTCCCGGCGAGGTCGAAGTTTTTTTCGGGTCTGTGCTTGGTGTTCAGCCTCGTGAAGACAAATTAATAGATATTCTAATCGAATAGCGACCAGTGGCGACATTACCAGTGTAAAAAGATGATTGAGGTGAGGATACTTTGCTGGGCGCAGCGGCGGCTGTGTTGGCGGAATTGGCGGCACTAGTAGCTAGATGACCGCCGGTGTTGTTATCCTCGGAGTTAAGGGGACCGCCACTGGTCGAGTTGAAACCAGATGAGGACATACGGAGGTCGGTGGGACTTCGGAGATTAACTGGAAAAAGAAGAACAAGAGAGAATTGAAAAAATATTTCAGAAAAGACAACTTCCTTCTAAAACTTTTCTTTCATTTCACCTTCAAATAAGAAGGGCATAAAAAACTTTTACTCTTCACAGGGAGTAAAAGTTTCTACAGCCAGCCTAATTAGGTAGCTTAGTTGGTAGCGCGTCTGCCCTATAAGCGCTAGGCCGCGGGTTCGATTCCCACCCGGGGCGGATATTATCCTGAACGGATAATGTTCGTTCTCAGAACGGCTGGCTTTCTCCTATATAGTCTTCCTTCTCTCTTCGATTTCGGGACGATAAGACCTAACTGTAAGTTACAGTTCCCTCTGTCAAACCTCTTAAAAAAAAATGTTGAGTTTCTAATGAATCACTGATTTGATTACCACTACACCACCAAAAAAGGTTCTTTTTTTAACCGTGGGAATCGAACCCGCGGACCACCTCAAGTTAGGGTGACTCACCACTAGTATCACTGTTGAAAGAAGCGGACAGGTTGACGTGGAAACTATTGGACGTGCCAGGGGAGGACGAGTGTAGGGGGTCCATACTGGAGGAGGAGGGGGTACCAGGGCCGGACGGTGGGTGTTTGGGAGGCGACGCGCCCAGGGTGGTGCTCGGGTCCGCCAGCTGTTTGATTTGATGCATCACGCCTGGACAAGGGGAGCAAAGAGAAGAGGTTTTTTTAAGATGAGTGTTTCACCGCCGTCTTTATTTTGTAGCAATGAAACAACTGCTAGATTACTCATGTGGTCTGTGTCGTAGCACGTCCATCCCGTAGTATGCCTCTCACCAGATGGGCGAGAGAAGAGACACAATGCTTCTCATTTACATAGATAGATGCTGTGTCAACACGAGAACACCAGAAAGTAAAAAATAGGCCATTTTTTCAAATAGTAAAAAAAGCACTTTGCATTACTTCAAGGCACATTCTTTTGCATCTATTAAAAAGATTAATTGGAAGATTGGATTTGTGTAACTCTACGATGGAGCAATCTGATTGGCTGAAAAGTTTGAAATCAACCAATCAGATTCTGGTCAGTGGCCATAGGTATTTTCAAATTTGCATTGGCAATTTCGTCACTAATCATATTTTCATGTCAAACTTACCTTCTCGAGTGAAGTGAACTTCAAACACGTGTGGTAATTTCTGCATCAATATCTCGGCCATCTGTAGTGCTCCTACCACTATCCGGAGATCTTGCGATGCCATCATACCGGCTATGTGAGAAGATACCACTTGGTTCTTGAGTACCTCCTGAAACACAAAATGAACGAGCGAAATGAGATTCAAGTTTCAATCCTATGCAATTCTTGATTTTTTTTTCTTCTTTTTCATCGAAGAGAGAAACAATCAATAAAATTTATGGATGTACTGCCCAAAATTTGGGTTGCCAAAACGACACAGCATACTTCTCACACAACATTATTATAGTTAAAATGTGGTTGAAATTATTTTAAATTAAAATATTGATATTAATTAGGTTCACATGATCACACGTTGCGCGCCATAAGCCTCCTAGTGTAAGAGGTTTGAATGGAGGAGTTGCAATTGGGAAAATATTATTAATAAAAGGTCGATTCCTACGTAAAATGTTGTGAAAAATCCAAATCTGAGGTCAAAACTCCGAAAAAGTAACTTTAAAAGGTCGAAAATTCAATTTTTAATTGCTGTTCTAATGAAAAAGTTCAAATAGTTGTGACGTCAGATTTCACGTCAAAATGCGCACAAACGCTTGCGCACAAACAAACGAAGCGGGAGAATTATGACGTCATCGCCCACAGGAGCGTATGCCGTGACGTCAAAGTTTACGATTTACCGGTTTTTTAAATCGATTTATCTCGGTATCTAGAAGTCGTAGAAGAAAAAGAAAAAATCCGTTGGTCCTCATTTTTCCTGCTCTATGACTTTGAAACATCACCCAAGTAAGCGCAAGTGATCTATTATTTTCATAGGTTTAGATTTTCAGGCAGCATCGCGCGACTACGCTTCAAATGGGCGGCAGGCCTGATCCTAATAATCAGTGGTGTAGGGCGTGGTACTTACTTGTAGTAGCTCGGGGGGTGCATAGTACACCATACGGAGTAGAGCCCGCAGACACTTGCACCTCACAGCAGGACCGGCACTACTACTGTATACCTCGTATAGAACACTGAATAGAGATCGAATGAATGAAGCTGCCAATATAGCACTGGGAACAAAGAAAAGGAGTACAAAATTGATTGAAGCCAACCTCCGTCCCGGGTTCGATTCGCGGTGGGATCGAAGTTTTTTTTTAGGGTCTGTGTGTAAAAAGAATGAAGAGTGAAGGAGGTACTTAGTAATGCTGTGGTACCCACAAAAGTTGTGAAAAAGCTCTCTGCTTTATCACAAAGAATTCATGATTTGCTTTGATCACGTGATTGATCACAGTGAAGGAAAAATTTAGTGGTTGGGTGGAAGAGCTCCTCTAGGAGAACCCTGCCACTTAAAAGAAAGCCGTAAAATAATCAATAAGTTTCTGGCCCTGGAACAACGAAAAGAATCTTCGATTTGTTTTCTTTTAGTATCGCCAGCCTAGTTAGCTTAGTTGGTAGTGCGTCTGCCTTGTAAGCGCTAGGCCGCGGGTTCGATTCCCGCCCGGGGCGGATTTTATCCTGATGGGATAATGTTCGTTCTCGGAACGGCTGGCTTTCTCCTATCCTGTCTTCCTTCTCTCTTCGATTTCGGGACAAAGGGACCATAGCAGTTACAGTTCCCTCTGTCAAACCTCTTAAAAAAAATCTTTTAGCATCGTTTCAAGATATATATTATAGCCAACTAGCCGAAATCCGTCGCTTCGCTTCGGATTTCTGCTAGTAAACCCTTAAGGCATGGCCGTTCATGTCACTCATCCATTTAGTGGTCTTGCTCGGCGTAGCCTAACAAAAACGAACCGGTAAACAGCCTATAACCTTCACGGGAGTGCAAGCAATAAGTTCACAAAGTTTCATAGCAATCGGATGAGCGGTTTGGCCAGGCATAAAGTTCGAACAAACACACACACAAACAAACAAATATTCATTTTTATTAATTAGATATATATCGACGATTATTGATAAAGTTCGTCAATACCCATTTGAAGAAGTGCCTATGCACATTTGAAGAAGTGAGTTTCAAGTTTTAAATCGAGGATTATTGATATAGCTTGCTGTTCGATAGTCTCATTTATTTTTAATAATAATAGTGCTTATTTATACTGCTCACATAGGACTGAAAAGTCCCTTTACTCCAGCAGTAGGCTACTACTATTATTGTGGTCTCAAAAGGGGAAATACGTTTCATATTAATAATTTCTTAGAGAGTTTTTGCAATCAAAATCAGCGTCCCGTTAATTCAACTCTTTAACGTTACTTGACGAAAACTCGTTTTCTGCACATGCGCAAAAACTCGCTAGTAATTTGATTAGATGAGGAATAGTGAACAGCCGCTGTTTCACAAAAAAATGTAAGAGATTTAAGGGAATAAACCTGTTGAGTGATGATTGATTTTTTTCACCTATTAAGCAAGCCTTGATTGATTATCTTACCTGTTGAGTGAGTCTCTTAGCCAGGTTGGGCAGGGAGGGTGACACAAAGGCGAACTCATCCGGGTGAAGATTATTGCAACAGTTAGCGGTGACTGCTAGGGCGGCACGTTGCGCGACAATACTGAAGAAATCAATGTACGTGAGACATGCACTGACTCCGCGCTGAAACAACCAAAATATTAGGAGCTTAGTAAAGTAAATGTAAATGCAGTTTCTTTGTGTTATTATGTCACAACTTTGGTGCTCACTGCAGCATTGTAGGATTTTCCCAATATCTCTGCGCGACAATACTGAAGAAATCAATGTACGTGAGACATGCACTGACTCCGCGCTGAAACAACCAAAGTATTAGGAGCTTAGTAAAGTAAAAGGAGGTTATTTATGCTTATTGAACGAACGACGAGAATTTCAAGTTTTACATATGACGATTTTGCATTTTTTTTTTTTTTTAGAGGTTTTGACAGAGGGAACTGTAACTGCTATGGTCTTATCGTAATAATTCAGTTTTTATTGTACATAAAATGGTTTTTCACCATAACTCTCCAACGGTTTGTCCGCTTTTAATGAGAAACTCACAAAAGGCAAATTTATTTAATCATCGAAGTTTTTATTTTTTATTAGATTGGGCCTATGTAAAGGTGGTCGTTTTTCCAAGTGAGTTACACAGTTTTTAGCTCGATTCTCGCTATTCTTTTTTTTAGTAAGTTTCCATTTATACCTATTTGATCGACAAAAAACTCAGAACATACATTTTTCATATAAATGGTATACCCACCCGTATAAGCAGAGCTTGTGCCACGGATGGGGAGTATGCTCCTGTTCTGATGTGTCGTTTTGGCAACCGAAATTTTGGGCAGTTCGTCAATATATTGCCCTGATTGTTTCTCTTCAGAGTTCTACTTACCCACTAGAACTGCTCAGAGCACATCGGTTATTATTATCCAGACTCTCCTGGGAGCTAGAGACGATCAAGGCCGGGTTCACACTGGGCATGGTGCGGCGGGACACTGGGCGTGTGGTGCCCGTGAGTTCGTTGATTTGCTGCATGGCGTGAAAGTCGAGCGTGTACTCGCGGCCCAGTGTGGAGAGGGACACCTCGTCTTCGCCTGCCTGGTGGGCCGACTGAAATGAGAACGGGGGCCGGGTTAGTGAAAAGGGATAGGATAAATAATTGTTAGTAACAAGCAGGTCCCGTCCCTTCGAGAATTATTTAGCCCGTAGTTTATTCGATCAGTACCTATGTACCTACCTACCTAATTTGTTTAATATTCAGTTTATTATCATTCTTTATTTAATTTTTTGATTTTACTTTCATGTAATGATTTAAAATCAAGACTAGAGCCCGTTTTCCCTTTATTCCCAATATAAATAATCAATGAGTTTCTGGCCCTGGAACAACGAAAACAATGTTCGATTTGTTTTCTTTTAGTATCGCTTCAATTAGATATGCCAGCCTAGTTAGCTTAGTTGGTAGTGCGTCTGCCTTGTAAGCGCTAGGCCGCGGGTTCGATTCCCGCCCGGGGCGGATTTTATCCTGATGGGATAATGTTCGTTCTCGGAACGGCTGGCTTTCTCCTATCCTGTCTTCCTTCTCTCTTCGATTTCGGGACAAAGGGACCATAGCAGTTACAGTTCCCTCTGTCAAACCTCTTAAAAAAAATCTTTTAGCATCGTTTCAAGATATATATTATAGCCAACTAGCCGAAATCCGTCGCTTCGCTTCGGATTTCTGCTAGTAAACCCTTAAGGCATGGCCGTTCATGTCACTCATCCATTTAGTGGTCTTGCTCGGCGTAGCCTAACAAAAACGAACCGGTAAACAGCCTATAACCTTCACGGGAGTGCAAGCAATAAGTTCACAAAGTTTCATAGCAATCGGATGAGCGGTTTGGCCAGGCATAAAGTTCGAACAAACACACACACAAACAAACAAATATTCATTTTTATTAATTAGATATATATCGACGATTATTGATAAAGTTCGTCAATACCCATTTGAAGAAGTGCCTATGCACATTTGAAGAAGTGAGTTTCAAGTTTTAAATCGAGGATTATTGATATAGCTTGCTGTTCGATAGTCTCATTTATTTTTAATAATAATAGTGCTTATTTATACTGCTCACATAGGACTGAAAAGTCCCTTTACTCCAGCAGTAGGCTACTACTATTATTGTGGTCAAATTCTCAAATTATATTGAGAATAAAATTCCATACCTCGGCTGGGATTGAACCCACGCCCTCCTGTTTACCAGTCGAGCGCCTTGACCACTACACCACCGAAGCAGGTAGGTTTTTCACCATAACTCTCCAACGGTTTGTCCGCTTTTAATGAGAAACTCACAAAAGGCAAATTTATTTAATCATCGAAGTTTTTATTTTTTATTAGATTGGGCCTATGTAAAGGTGGTCGTTTTTCCAAGTGAGTTACACAGTTTTTAGCTCGATTCTCGCTATTCTTTTTTTTAGTAAGTTTCCATTTATACCTATTTGATCGACAAAAAACTCAGAACATACATTTTTCATATAAATGGTATACCCACCCGTATAAGCAGAGCTTGTGCCACGGATGGGGATTCCTAATCAATTTTATACTTGGACTTAGTAACCTCAGTGGTATTTAACCTTAAAAGTTTAAATCCCTTACCTCAATAACAGTGTACATCAGAATTTTAACTTTAAATCTCTCTGCTCAATTCTTCAAATCCCTCAGTTTCAACATTAAATCCCTAACATCAGACTCCCCAACTCAAATGATTAAATTGATCATTTCAAATCCCTTGCTTTTAACTTTAAATCCCTCGCCCCAATACCTTAAATCCCGGCCGGGTTAGTGAAAAGGGATACGATAAACAAGGGTTAGTGAAAAAGGGGAAAAAGTTTAACTTTAAATCTCTCTGCTCAATTCTTCAAATCCCTCAGTTTCAACATTAAATCCCTCAGTTTTAACGTCAGACTCCCCAACTCAAATGATTAAATTGATCATTTCAAATCCCTTGCTTTTAACTTTAAATCCCTCGCCCCAATACCTTAAATCCCACACCTCAATACTTTGAATCCCTCAACCCAATACCTTAAATCCCTCACTTCTACTTTTAAATCCCACACTTCAAAACTTTAAATCCCTCACCTCAATAAGTCTCGAGTCCACATGACTGTACGAGTGCCACACATTCCGGTCGTCCTTCCACTGCCAAGTGACCACCTGATGGTCCTGGGTGGGCACCCCCGACCCCATCGGGCCACCCACGACCCCACCCGCGCCCCTCTCCAACATCAGTAGGGCGTCGACGGCAAATAGGCCGTCTGTGGGGAGACGCGGCATGAGTTCTCCAATGAGACAGGTGATTTCATACAGCTCTTGTGGGGATCGCGAGATGAGCTCGATCTAGAAATAGAATAGAATAGAATATTGAATAGAATAATATAGGATAGAACAATAGAATAGAACAGAATAAGTAGAGAGCGGGACAGAATAGAATAGAATATACGTAGTATAGAAATGATTGCATTAGGCAAGACAAAAATGTACAGCTTAGGTTTTTATCTACTTTCAAGGTTCGAGAATCGAAAGTCGATTTGACCTATAGACTAGCACAACTAAGATCTGGTTGGTCTCCTATGCTTAATCATTATATGCATAGACTTGATCCCAACATCCAAGACAAGTGCAACCAATGCAACACAGGACCTCACGATGTACATCATCTGTTCCATTGCCCAGCTCACCCAACTACATTGACAGTACGAGACCTTTGGGATAAACCAAAAGATGTTGCCTTATTCCTGGACTTGGATCTCAGAGAAGAACATACCGTAGAAATTTGATGACTCGCTGCCTGCTGCTACAACAACATAGACTATAGAAATGATTGCATTAGGCAAGACAAAAATGTACAGCTTAGGTTTTTATCTACTTTCAAGGTTCGAGAATCGAAAGTCGATTTGAATATTTATGAAGAATTTCAGGACTTGGTCGACTAGAAATTAATTAAGGAGCGTGGAAGCGCTTCGCCCCGCCAAGTCAAAATTGGACAGCGCTACTAAGAGATAATAAATTATTAGAGTAATAATACGAACTTCGGCCTCTAATTATCAAAACGTGGCTAGGCGCCCAAGGCCGTGAAGATAATGGAAAGGTAAATTGACACAGACCGTCGGTGGATAAAAATACTTGAAACTGAACGGCCAGCAGCTGAAGGCCATTTTTTTTTAAGAATTAGTTCAGTTGCGCTTACTTGGGTGATGTTTCAAAGTCATAGAGCAGGAAAAATGAGGACCAACGGAATTTTTCTTTTTTCTTCTACGACTTCTAGATCCCGAGATAAATCGATTAAAAAAATACCGGTAAATTGTGAACTTTGACGTCACGGCACACGCTCCCGTAGGCGATGACGTCACATCAAATGTCCCGAGCAAAGCTCCTTCGCAGACAACACATTAATGTGTTTGTGTGCATACGTTTCTGCGCATTTCTTTCTGCTCCTCCGCAAGCGTGCTTGCATACTGGCGCTACTTGCATACTGGCGCTACTTGCATAGCGGACGAAAAAAACAACCGCGTAAAGTCTGACGTCACACATCTTTGAACTCTTTCATTAGAACGGAAAATAAAAATTGAATTTTATACCTTTTACAGTTATTTTTTCGGAGTTTTGATCTCGGATTTGTATTTTTCCCAACTTTTTACATAGGAATCGACCATTTATTTATGATTTTTACCCATTTGCACCTGCTCCATTACGTACTTTGAATAGAAGGAGGAAGAGTGTTTTATTAGGTACCTGTGTTTAACTACTCTTTCATTTCATTACCTGTGTAGTACTCTGGGTAGGTGACGAGGTAAGTAGATAGCTGAGAGTGTCCGCTATGTTCAACTTCAGCAGAGTGAGAGCCAGGTCGGAACAATGACAGCAGAGAGTGGATAGCATTCGTAGTACAGTGATGAAAGTACCTGGGACAAATTTAAACATGATGATTAATACATGGTAACATGTGATATTCATGTAACAACAGACACATGTAACGCTATATCAATAGCGAAGGTTGAGTGCGGATGTTAGGAAGGTAGCGCGCTTGCCTTGAAAGCGTAAGGTCGCGGGTTCGATTCCCGCAGAGGGTTCGTTCTCGAAACGGGTAGGTTTCTCCTATCCTATCTTTCTTCTCTCTTCGCTTTCGGGACGATGAGAATTTTGTTGTTACTGTTCCCTCTATCAAAGCTCTTCAAAAAAAGGACTTTTTTTTAGATGCGAAGAAGAAGATTAATATCACATGTAAATTGTAAATCAAATCTCAAATCCTCTGTGGTAAAGCAGAGCTTTTTCACAACTTTAGTGGATATCTCATCATTTGTGGATGTAAATTGTATATATTTCATTTTATTATTTTTTTACTGTATTTGATTGTTGTTTGTGTTTGTTTAGTTTTAGTGTATTTTTTTCTATTGTCATTTTTGTAAAAAGGGTTAGTCCCGTAAATAAATAAATAAATCTTTGTCATAACTAAAGGGATACATTAAGTACAAACATTGAAATACACACTCGTAATTAGGTTTAGGTAGGATTATGTATTTTCTAGATTTCTTCCCCCTTTTCTGGTCAAAACTAGAACCAAAATCTTAGTTCCCACCATTCAAATGGGAGAAACACATGCTAAAAAAAAGTACCCCGGCACCGCTTTGGAATACTTCAAGGCACATTCTTTACATCCATGCCTATCCGGGAAAGGAAAAGGTTGGTTGGAAAATTTCCGCCCTGACCGGGATTCGAACCCACAACCTCCAGGTTGAGAGTCAGTGATCTTGACCACTCAGCCACAGAGGTGGGCATTCTTGCCCAGTTATCTTGACTAGAAATTTACGTATTCTACGAAACAAACCTCTTGAAAAATAAATCCCTCTATAGTTCATCCAGATCAATGTGGCAGCAATGAGTCATCAACCCAAAATGAAGGAACCAAACAGATTGCAGGAAATCCTTACATTGCGTATATGCATTCTCCTTTCTCCTATAGTTCATCCAGATCAATGTGACAGTAATGAGTCATCAACCCAAAATGAAGGAACCAATCAGATTGCAGGAAATCCTTACATTGTTGCAATTGAGGTAAAGGTCTATTTTTGATAAACTCTCTCTTTTAAAATGCAGAGGTAGCTCTAAGTTCGGGGTTGGATTCCAGAACAGATAAGGTGGATATCGCCTTACCTGACTTTGTTTCACTGTCGGAGCAAGCACTGTGCAATATACCTTCCCCTTTTAAAGATTCTCTACCATTGCACATGTGACATGTTTGGCAACAATGCCCATTTTTTTGTTGTCACATTGATCTGGACACACTATAGATGCACATTTGGAACGTATGTAATAAATAATATCCATCAATAAACATACCTGTGCTAATCAGTGGTGGAGATACAACAAGCAGCTGCTGTATATTGGAGAGAAGCTCATCCGAGGCTATCTCGCGTAGTTTATCCGCGTCTGATTGAAATGAATCCACCAGGCGGCAGAATACCGAACAGATGGACTCCACTGATTTCTTGTCCTGCGGATCGAATAGAATAGAATTGTTTGTTAGTACATCGAATAGAATAGAATTGTTTGTACAATTTGTTGTTTAAATAAACTTTGAAAACGGGATACCATGTCAAGTACTAATTAATACTAAAATAAGAATTATTTTAGTCAAGTGAAGACTTATTCTCTTCGAATTTGTTGTTTGTTTGTAGATGTAGAATGTTTGAACAATTTGTACGATAAGAATTAAATTGAAGCTGATGAAATGAAGTTGAACTGAATAGAAAAGCTGAATCACAGGTTTATTTATATTGACTGGAAATTTCAATAAATCAAAATTTGTTCAAGATTTCAATCAAAAGGGGAAATACGTTTCATATTAATAATTTCTTAGAGAGTTTTTGCAATCAAAATCAGCGTCCCGTTAATTCAACTCTTTAACGTTACTTGACGAAAACTCGTTTTCTGCACATGCGCAAAAACTCGCTAATAATTTGATTAGATGAGGAATAGTGAACAGCCGCTGTTTCACAAAAAAATGTAAGAGATTTAAGGGAATAAACCTGTTGAGTGATGATTGATTTTTTTCACCTATTAAGCAAGCCTTGATTGATTATCTTACCTGTTGAGTGAGTCTCTTAGCCAGGTTGGGCAGGGAGGGTGACACAAAGGCGAACTCATCCGGGTGAAGATTATTGCAACAGTTAGCGGTGACTGCTAGGGCGGCACGCTGCGCGACAATACTGAAGAAATCAATGTACGTGAGACATGCACTGACTCCGCGCTGAAACAACCAAAGTATTAGGAGCTTAGTAAAGTAAAAGGAGGTTATTTATGCTTATTGAACGAACGACGAGAATTTCAAGTTTTACATATGACGATTTTGCATTTTTTTTTTTTTTTAGGGGTTTTGAAAGGGGGACCTGTAACTGCTTTGGCCTTATCGTAATAATTCAGCGTCCTTCCTTTATTATTACAATGTAAATGCTGTTTCTTTGTGTTATTATGTTTATGTCACAACTTTGGTGCTCACTGCAGCATTGTAGGATTTTCCCAATATCTCGATAATCCTAAAATCCAATGTTTACCTACCATGCTGGCACCGGTCGCTATGCGCATTTATATGTCATAGCTACTCATTTTCCTCACGAGGCTGAGTGGGCCCCGCAACATCCAGTCACGGAATCAATCATTTGCATGATACAAATTTCTTGTCCCCGCCGGGAATCGAACCCGGGTCTCCCGCGTGCAAGGCGAGCGCAGTGACCACTACGCCATGGGAGCTGAAGCTTAGTAAAGTGAAAGGAGGTTGTTTATGCTTATTGAACGAACGAAGAGAATTTCAAGTTTTACTTGACGATTTTGCATTTTTAGTTCGTCTAGGTCTAGTCGGTACATGTCTGTTTTATTTCGCCATAACTCTCGAACGGTTTGTCCGATTTTCGTGAAATAGATCAGTTGCGCTTACTTGGGTGATATTCCAAAGTCATAGAGCAGGAAAAATGAGGACCAACGGAATTTTTCTTTTTCTTCTACGACTTCTAGAGCCCGAGATAAATCGATTTAAAAAAATACCGGTAAATCGTGAACTTTGACGTCACGACATACGGTCCCGTAGGTGATGACGTCATAATTTATGACTCCCGCTTCGTTTGTTTGTGCGCAAGCGTTTCTGCGCATTTTTAGGTTAAGTCTGACGTCACAACTCTTTGAACTTTTTCATTAGAACGGCAATTAAAAATTGAATTTTCGATCTTTTAAAGTTACTTTTTCGGAGTTTTGACCTCAGATTTGGATTTTTCACAACTTTTTACGTAGGAATCGACCTTTTATTAACAATTTTTACCCATTTGCAACTGCTCCATTTGGCACAGATGTTCAGCATAAAAAGGAAATTTTAATTCCTTTGTTAATGTTTCTGCGGTTAGTAGTCTCTTTGATATCAATTGGATGACATTGGTAAGTCACTCACCGCTTGTAGTATAGCCTTGCTGTGACGGCGGGATAACATCTCCAGGGCAGTTAGAGACTGTTCTGCTACATCCATACATTGGATGACTTGTAACTTCTCGAGAAAAGTGGGAACGGCATCGAGAACGACGGCAGAGCTGCGGGGCAGAGCCTCCATCATGTAGGTAAGCGCGCGACACGCGTTGTTCATCTGTGGACAGCGGGGAAGGAATGGGTTAAGTGGTGTAGAAGGAGTGAATGGGTTTAAAATATTTGTTGCAAGTGTAGAAGACTATGTAAGTTCATTGCCTTGAGGGTCAATTAAATATATATATTTTTTTTAACAATGTTTTTTTTTTTAAATTTATTTTTTACTTTCTACTACCCTTACGTATAGGGAACCTATACAAGGTAATGAGAAAATATTGCAATCGGTCCATTTTTTTCCCATTATTATTATTATTACATAGGGTTTCTTAAATAGCCGATGGCCCTACTCATACGAATAGATGTCGGTATAAGAAGAGGTTTGATAGAGGAAACTTCAACTACCAAGACCTTATGGTCCCAAAATCGAAGAGAGCAGGAAGACAGGAGAGGAAAAAGCCAGCCGTTCCAAGAACAAACTGAAACCTTATCTGTTTAGAATAAAATATGAAACCCGTTAGGTAGGTAATAAATGTACTAATCACTTCATGTTTGGGGCCATTTTGCCCAATTTTATGTCTACACTAAGCAGTCCATTTTTTTAATAGAGATTTTACAATGGGAACTGTAACCGCTAAGGTCTTATTGTCCCGAAATGGAAGAGAGAAGAAAGACAGGATAGGAGAAAGCCAGCCGTTCCGAGAACGAAACTTATCTGTTTAGGATAAAGTTCGACCCGGGCGGGAATCGAACACGCGGCCTAGCGCTTACAAGGTCCTAATTTTATTTATTTTGGATTTTTTTTTTATACAGGCATGGAACTTACCATGTCAAAGTTATGATCCATAGACAGCAGTGTGATCAGGGCCGGAACTACTTGTTTCACAGGAAATCCAGTCAGTGTGGCGAAGAGAGAAGGAAGACAGGATAGGAGAAAGCCAGCCGTTCCGAGAACGAACCTTATCTTAAAGTTCGCCCCGGGCGGGAATCGAACACGCGGCCTAGCGCTTACAAGGTCTTAATTTTATTTATTTTGGATTTTTTCTTACACAGGCACGGACGGAACTTACCATGTCAAAGTTATGATCCATAGACAGCAGTGTGATCAGGGCCGGAACTACTTGTTTCACAGGAAATCCAGTCAGGGTGTCCTCGTTTCCCATGACCAACATCTGACACATTTCGACCACCGCCTGCAGTTGTTGATCTTCGTCCCCGATGGCTTGCAGAGAGACGAGCAGCTGTTGGGCTTTGGTGGCCGCTGAAATTATGGAAGAGATTCAATTAGTTATTGTTGTTGTTGGTGTTGTTGTTGTTGTTTTTGTTGTTGTTTTTGTTGTTGGTGTTGTTGTTGTTGTTGTTGTTGTTGTTGTTGTTGTTGTTGTTGTTGTTGTTGTTGGTGTTACGAAAAAATACTCACTTGAACTAGCGCCCATACTCCTATGCAACAGATGCTGCACGCGGGGCCCCAGGGCGCCAAACAGGTGGGGCGGCAGTATATTGGCTTGTGACCAAACGTCAAAGGAATGTACTGGGAGATATACAGTGAATTAATTTGAATAAAAGTAGAAATGATCAAGTAGATATTGAGATAACAGTTATAGTAAAAAAAAACATTAGTTAAGTAGATATTAGATAACGAACGCATAGTTTTAGCAAGTATGAGAAATTTTCTTAGCAATACAAACCGTTTAGCTGCGGACGGAACCTACATTTCCCTAGTGGTTGGGTGGAACTGGTGGAAGAGCTCGTTTCTATACTACCACAGGAAATGAAACCAATAAACAAAACCGGTTAGTGCTGTCAAATCAGAAGATTGGTGGTTCGAGTCCAAATCAAGTCATACAAATTTGTGAGTAGTTGTATCTATTGATTGTAGAAACGACATTTGTGACAAGAATAAAAGCATTTCATGTTTGACCACAAAATAAAAAGGGACTTTCAATAATGGACTTTTAACCAAGTCTTTTCAGTTCTATACTGGCAGTATAAACAAGGTCGAATTTCCGATCTTTGCTAAACCAATCAAAACAAAAATACGTACATATATCAATGAAAATTAATAATGAGAAATTGCATTTCAATGTGTTCGTCAGGTGTGACAACATACCGGTGCATTATGCACCTGTATATAACACGTATACATATTAATACATACATGTACCTTTACAATCTGTATACAGGGTGACTAAACAAAAGAGGTTCACACGGTATGTGTCTGCTCTCTTCTCATCACGGGTCCGCCTATCAGATCTACCTGATAGTGAGTAGATGGCTAAACATATAAGGTTCGTTCTCGGAACGGCTGGCTTTCTCCTATCCTGCCCTCCTTCTCTTTGATTTCGGAACGATAAGACCTCCATTACTGTACCCTATATCAAACCCCTTAAAAACTCACTTTGTTACT
Source organism: Diaphorina citri (assembly GCF_000475195.1). Taxonomy (NCBI): domain Eukaryota; kingdom Metazoa; phylum Arthropoda; class Insecta; order Hemiptera; family Psyllidae; genus Diaphorina; species Diaphorina citri. The sequence goes on from NW_007380470.1 coordinate 15,775, forward strand.
GTATTGATACAGTTAATGTTGTTTTTAATGAGACTTGGCCTGGCGCACTGCCGTGCGCTCAGATACCTAATGATAATAGTGTTGAACAATTTTTGGTACATCCTATGGCTTGTCATCGGTAATTTATTTTGTTTAGTTTTTGGCATACCCTGTAGCTTGTCATTTCTAATTTATTTCGTTTTGTTTTTGGCATACCCTGTAGCTTGTCATTTCTAATTTATTTTGTTTTGTTTTTGGCATACCCTGTAGCTTGTCATTTCTAATTTATTTTGTATTTGGCATACCCTATATTTTGTTGTTGTATTGAAACAGCAACTACTTACTTACATTCATAATACTGATACTATATAACTATATATGTTGTAGGTACAATTCCATGCTGATTGCACATGTTTACATATCAGCTGATTACTGATAACAGCTCGCAGCCAACATGGCCTACCCCTCTCTCTCCCCTCCAATGAGAAGCCCTTCCACCAACCTCGGTGGTGTAGTGGTCAAGGCGCTCGCCTGGTAAACAGGAGGGCGTGGGTTCAATCCCAGCCGAGGTATGGAATTTTATCCGGTCAGAGTGTCCTCGTTTCCCATGACCAACATCTGGCACATTTCGACCACCGCCTGCAGTTGTTGATCTTCGTCCCCGATGGCTTGCAGAGAGACGAGCAGCTGTTGGGCTTTGGTGGCCGCTGAAATTATGGAAGAGATTCAATTAGTTGTTGGTGATGTTGTTGTTGTTGGTGTTGTTGTTGTTGGTGGTGTTGTTGTTGTTGTTGTTGTTGTTGTTGTTGTTGTTGTTGGTGTTGTTGTTGGTGGTGTTGTTGTTGTTGTTGGTGTTGTTGTTGTTGTTGTTGTTGGTGTTGTTGTTGTTGTTGGTGTTGTTGTTGGTGTTGTTGTTGTTGTTGTTGTT
>NW_007380470.1:16691-38625 GCF_000475195.1 Diaphorina citri
CTAGAGCTACCTCTGCATTTTAGAAGAGAGAGTTTATCAAAAATAGACCTTTACCTCAATTGCAACAATGTAAGGATTTTCCAACGATACAGATGACTCAGAAAGTCAATTTTTGGACTTAGTCGGCTCTGCCTTTTACCCATTCAATTACCTATAAGACATGGAAGGAAGGAGCCCATTAATATCGGGCGTTCAAAGTTTTTTTTTTTCTTTTTAAAACAAGGTTTTACACAGGGTGCGCCAGAAAAACACTGACAACGGATCACGCTACAAAGATCTCATCATTCCCAACAAGGTTCTGTGGATCATTTTCCTAACTTCGGCTTCGTTTCCGAGAAATGTCCAAAAAAACAATTTAAAACATCTATTAAAAATAAACGTAAAAATTCTTTTTTTTTCTAAAAAAAAACCACTGTCTAATTGTTTTTAGGTAAGTTACCTTGTGCTGGCGCAAGACCCCGTTGTTAGTTTACAGCGGGAACTGCGACGAAGTAGAGACACGGATGTGGTGCTCCCTGCTGGCTGACTACTAGAACCAACTGCCCCCTGGAGGGTACTGACTGGCCCCTGGGAGGAGTTAGGTGCTCCCTGACTGTTACTAGTCCCCTGTTGGGTGCTGCTGGACCCCTGGGACGAGGCGTTAGGTGCCCCTGGCTGGGAGGGGTTCGCTCCCTGCTGGCTGACTACTAGAACCAACTGCCCCCTGGTGGGTACTGACTGGCCCCTGGGAGGAGCTAGGTGCTCCCTGACTGTTACTAGCCCCCTGTTGGGTGCTGCTGGACCCCTGGGACGAGGCGTTAGGTGCCCCTGGCTGGGAGGGGTTAGGTGCCCCCTGGAGGGTGGTTGCACCCGGGGTGGAGGTTGGGGTGGAGGCGGAGATCGTACCGCCCACGGTGAGAACTCGAGCCTTCTTAGCTGCAAAACAATAAGAAATCGGGGTACTTGGTCAGAAGTCACGTCAATGGAAAATTCCTGTAAAAAGGAACTTATAGGGTTAGGTTAAACTCAAAAAATCTGGTGTGAACATCACACGACTTTCCTTATCCTATTGAATGATGCTTATTTGAGTGTTCTGTAGGTACATACCTTACGTTCTACCTTAATATGTTTCAGTGAAGTTTCAAGATGCAAACGAGCTTAGAGTCAGAAGTAGAACGTTAGATTCGCAATCCTGGGGGCTAGGGTTCGAGGTCCAGCAGGACCATAAAAATTTAGTAGCGTCATTCCAATTGAATATATAAGTACAAGTTTTGCTTAATGATGGTCAGCTCCCATGACGTAGTGGTCACTGCACTCGCCTTGCACGCGGGAGACCCGGGTTCGATTCCCGGCGGGGTCAAGAAATTTGTATCAAGCAAAGGATTGATTCCGTGACTGGCTATTGCGTGGGGCCCACTCAGCCTCGTGAGGAAAATGAGTAGCTATGACATGTAAATGCGCATAGCGACCGGTGCCAGTCCAAATGTTGTATGAACAATGGCCCACACTCAGCCTCGTGAGGAAAATGAGTAGCTATGACATATAAATGCGCATAGCGACCGGTGCCAGCATGGTAGGTAACGCCTCGTGAGGAAAATGAATAGCTATGACATATAAATGCGCATAGCGACCGGTGCCAGCACGGTAGGTAAACATTGGATGTTAGGATTATTGAGATATTGGGAAAAATCCTACAATGCTGCAGTGAGCACCAAAGTTGTTATATAATAACACAAAGAAACTGCATTTACATTTACATTCCAATTAAATATATAAGTACAAGTTTTGCTTAATGATCCCGAATTCTCTGCTTACTAATCAATCCCACCACCAGGGGGAAAGTCTCCCAATAGGTAATGAAATCTCCGACTAGTTGGTGAAAAGTTGAAAAGCCACCATAGAATTTTCTCACTCGTCTCAGACTCGAACCATCAACCTCCGGATTCGAAGTCCAGTACACCGTCATACTGGCGTGACTGACCAACTGACTAGCGATTAGTCATTGATAAAGAAAACAAAATGACCTAAAACACACTCTCTCTCTACACTCTATCAGTACAAAAAAAACCTCTCTATCAGTAAAAACCTCAGGAACCTGTAAAGTGTAAACTGTTCACAACTCACAATCACAAGTTATGGAATATTTTACTCAGTTTTTATGCGTTCTATAATTTTTTTATTGGCTGATTCCCGGAGTTTTGCTAATTGCGTACAGCGTGTTCGGGGACAGGACAGGTAGAAAATTGATGATTTGCCCGACGTTTCATTAATTGCGTACAATGTGTTCGGAAATTGGTCAGGTAGAAAAGTGGTACTGCTAGTTTGTGCTTGTGAACAAAAGCTATTGGTTGTGGACAAAACAGGGTTGCCCGCCACTCATGCTCAGACAGCCTGACAGACCTGGGTCTATTACGGAAAGTGCGGCGGAAAAAGCACGAGACCTGGGTCTCTCAGACGCAGGTCTCTAGATTTTCCCGCCAGTCAGGCTCAAGACTGTCTGACGGACCCTGGTCTGTTTGCTTCCTACCTTTGTTCGGTCTGCAAACACGGTGTCTCCGCTGAGTTCATGAAGCTGATGGACCCGGGTTCGACTCCAGACGTTGGAGAAAAAAAATCACGTGACAAAAGAGGGACTTTTCAGTGATACCTATTCCTATCCCAGCAAGATTAAAGTCTATCCTTCTTCTTTATAATCTTTACAGAGCTCTAACGTCACTTCACTGTATAGTAATTATATTTTACAAACGACCGAATTAGGTTCCAAGGGAGTGAAAAAGCCAAAATAAAAAGCACAAAACTTGGCCACAAAAGCGACAATTCAAGAGACCAACCCTTTATATCGCCAAAATAAAATTATATTATCAATCAAAACAATCACAAAAACCACTAAAAAAAAAACACCGAAATTAAGAAAGAAAAAAAAAAAAAATATTATTAGAAAATACAAATAAAAATGTCAAGATCAGTATCGAACGAGAGCCTTTGAACAACTGAGCGCTTCCTGCGACCAAAATTACCCTAATTACCAGGAACCAGAAATTAACTTGAGGTTTTACAAATAGCACCAAAGGGTCAGGAAGCCAAAGTGAAAGAAGACCAAAGGGTCAGGCAGGTAGGTAGGTAGGTACCACAAATATCCCCGAAATGGCCTTTCACCCTGTTCAGAATTAGAACGGGTTTTTAGATCGAGTTTAGAAAAGATGGGACCTATGATTCATACTTTTGGGACCTATGATTCATACTTTTATACTTTGTCCAAAGTAAAAAAAGTAAAAAAAAAAGATTGGGTTAAAGGTTCGTCACGGCCGCTTTTTTTTTTTTTTTTTTTTTTTTTTTTTTTTTTTTTTTGAGATCAATCAGACTGTAGTTTTAATTTTCAATGGAGTCATAAACAATAATACAGCCCTTTATGAAACTGGCTCACTCATTCATCCTATCGAAAGAAAGGGATAACTACCTACCTTCCTTCTTTTTACCGAGAGTTCTAAGGCCGATAGACCACTTTTGGGTACACCCGCGGTGTCTACCTGGCCTTCGAGATCAAGGATCAAGGGTTCAAGTTCCAAGACACGATTTTCCCTCGCTATAGGAATAGCAAAGGTTGAGTGTAAAGGGCATCCACTCGTAAAATTTGTAGCCAAAACCAAAATAATATCAGCCCAAAGCCTAGTTAGGGCTGATTGAGAGGCTGACGAAAAACGCCGACCCCGTCTGTACACGGGAAAAGGCGAAGAAAAAGAAGTATGTACGTAGTATTAGGATCTGAATCACTGAAGGAGTTAAGGATCTGACTCGCTCACTGAGTAGTTCACTGAAAAGAGTAGTTCTTTTCATAACTCACTCTACATATACACACTCCTAGTTCACTGTGTAAGAATCTAATCAGAAGTCCTGGGTCAAGTTATATTATCATTCCAAATCTGACTCAGCTGTTTCACTGATAAACAATGATAAGATAACGCTACATAGATAAGAGATACGATAACTATACCTACTGTAGTTAAACTCCATCTAGATTCTAGGGGTCCCTAGAAAAATTTGAGTGTGCAAGTCCCTCATCAGATGTAGGTACTTTTATTTATTATTGGACAAAAGATCTATTGATTAATGGGTGGATACAATGGTTAGCGCTGAACTTCGGATCAGAATGTTCGTGGTTCGAGTCCAAGTCATATCATAAAAAAATTAGTCATAAAGAGCTTTTACGATTCTACGAATGACAAAATGTAATTGAACTTGACCTGTTCTTTTCTCATGTTTGCCAAATTTCATGCAAATCGGACAAAGTGTTCGAGAGTTACGGTCACACAAACAGACAAAAGGACAAACAGACAAATGGAAAAATCGTGGAGTTAAAACTTCGAACTCATTTTGTTCGAATATTTTGTCTCGAGTCACTTGGTTTGTATGTTCATTATCAACAAACTTGTCTGGTCATAAACCACGCTACACGTTGCTTAACTTTAGTGTTCTGTTAGGTGATTGTCTATCCGTCTAGTCAATATTTTGACAAATTTCAGTGGTGCAGTGGTTAGCGCGGTGGACTTCGGATCTGGAGGTTGGTGGTTCGAGTCCAAGTCAAGTCATATAAAATTTAGCGTAGTGCATTAAGCGGGGAACGAAATTTGTGGCAAGCATTTATGCTTAACACAATTAAAATTCCTTTTTTAGTTAATATTTTGTCTCCAGTCGCTTGATTTGTATGTTCATTATCAAGGTTATGTCATAAGTCATAAATAATGTCATAATAGAGCAGGTCTTAGGCCCTATAGCCCTAAACTATAGGGGACTCAGCGAATGCATCATTACTTACAAGCCGATAGAGACATCTGTATTCCGATTAGGTAGGTAGTACCAACAAAGTATATGAGAGACGATTTGATACTAGTACATAATATAAGCTTGTCAGTCCTATGCGAGCAGTATAAAAAAGCACTATTATCTGTTCAGGATAAAATCCGCCCCTAGCGGGAATCGAACCCGTGGCCTAGCGCTTACAAGGCAGAAGCTCATACTTACCAAGCTAACTAGGCTGGCAATGTTCCCTTTGGTTTGTGCGTTCCGATATTTTCCTACCTGGATTATCGCAGGATTTCGGAAATCCGAAACATGAGAAGAAGAAATAGGAGAATAGAAGGAGGGAAGGAAGAAGAAATAACAGAATATAAAAAGAAGAATAAATAGGTAGGACAGTGGTTCTCAAACTTTTTTGCATGGTGCCCCCTTTGGGCATATTCTCATTTTTCACGCCCCCCCTACCTTACCCAACCCCTCGGTATATTGTTTTTACCTATATGGGTTTTATGGAATAACAAAACTAGAATTTGAAACTTTGAGATTTTTTTATATTCAAGTAAGTAGGTTACCTATTTTTTTATAGGTTTTATGAAATAACAAAACGAACCAACCTCAGTGGCTCAAGCAGTTAGCGCGGGAGGAATTTCAGAACTGCTAGTACATAATATAAACAAGACACACACAGAGAGATAGACGATTCCTAATCTACACCTAGTCCAAGATCTAACTGATATAAGTCTATTGGAATCGACAGAACGAGAACATTGTAGAGAAGATAGTATAGAAGAGCAGTTCCCAAAATTTCGAGTACCACCTGACACCTCAATGTTCTTTTGGCGTACCACCTAGCATCAATAGATCAGTTGCGCTTACTTGGGTGATGTTTCAAAGTCATAGAGCAGGAAAAATGAAGACCAACGGAATTTTTCTTTTTCTTCTACGACTTCTAGATCCCGAGATAAATCGATTTAAAAAATACAGTCATCGTGAACTTTGACGTCACGGCATACGCTCCCGTAGGCGATGACGTCATAATTCATGACTCCCGATTCGTTTGTTTGTGCGCAAGCGTTTCTGCGCATTTTGACGTTAAGTCTGACGTCACAACTCTTTGAACTTTTTAATTAGAACGGCAATTAAAAATTAAATTTTCGACCTTTTAAAGTTACTTTTTCGGAGTTTTGACTTCAGATTTGGATTTTTCACAACTTTTTACGTAGGAATCGACCTTTTATTCCGAGTTTTGACCTCAGATTCGGATTCTTCCCAAATTTTTACATAGGAATCGACCATTTATTAATAATATTTTCCCAATTGCAACTCCTCCATTGTGTGTGGTTTGGGGGTTAAATAAAGACGTTACACTGAAAAGGTTAGCGGGCCGCAGGTTAAGTATGGCAGGTATATGTAGATAGTATACAAAATCTCGCGGCACACCTAAGACGACCTCGCGGCAAATTAGTGTGCAGCGGCACACAGTTTCCTCGCGGCAAATTATTGTGCAGCGGGCCAGCGGCACACAGTTTTTGAGAAGCACTGGTCTCTAGAATAAACCAGCTTCTAAAAGTTAAGAGTCTTGATCGATTATTGCGGTGCATCTACACCACAATCGACTGAGGTCGATCGATATCGATTGACATCGGATTCAAAACATGATTCCAAAAATTCTATTAGACGAGGCGAGTTTGGGTCAGAATCAGAGTTGGAAGTACACATTACTTAAGTACATTTGTAGTCAGGTAAGTACTGAATAATTAAGGATGATTAATCAAAAACAAAAAAGCTATAAACCTAAAGAAAGAGGAAGCAAAAACTCCAAAATAATTTAAAACTAGAAGAAGAAGAAGAAGAAGAAGAAGTTTAATTTAATTCATTTAATTTAATTTATTAGGTAATAAGAAGCACTGTACCATCAGTACCAGAGACCTATACACTTCAAACTAATCTCCAACATCTATGCTGCAGTGGTTGGCATGGTGGAGTTAGAACCTGGAGTTTAATGGTTCGATTCCAAGTCAAGTCATAAATTTTATCGAGGTATAGTGTTATGTAAGTATGCTTAACACAGTTGAAATTCCTTTCCTTTTTTAAACTTTTCTTACATGGTGCCAGCTAAGAATAAGAACTTTCATTTCATTACCTGTGTAGTACTCTGGGTAGGTGACGAGGTAAGTAGATAGCTGAGAGTGTCCGCTATGTTCAATTTCAGCAGAGTGAGAGCCAGGTCGGAACAATGACAACATAGAGTGGATAGCATTCGTAACACGGTGATGAAAGTACCTGGCACAAATTGAAACATGATGATTAATACATGGTAACATGTGATATTCATGTAACAACAGACACATGTAACGCTATATCAATAGCGAAGGTTGAGTGCGAAGGGCATCCCACTCGGAAAAGTTTGTTTACCCAAAACCAGTTGGCCTCAAAGCGATCACTCTAAAGCTGATTGAGAGGCCGACGACACCCATCTGAACATGGGAAAAGGTCTTGCCCCCGCCGGGAATCGAACCCGGGTCTCCCGCGTGCAAGGCGAGCGCAGTGACCACTACGCCATGGGAGCTGAAGCTTAGTAAAGTGAAAGGAGGTTGTTTATGCTTATTGAACGAACGAAGAGAATTTCAAGTTTTACTTGACGATTTTGCATTTTTAGTTCGTCTAGGTCTAGTCGGTACATGTCTGTTTTATTTCGCCATAACTCTCGAACGGTTTGTCCGATTTTCGTGAAATAGATCAGTTGCGCTTACTTGGGTGATATTCCAAAGTCATAGAGCAGGAAAAATGAGGACCAACGGAATTTTTCTTTTTCTTCTACGACTTCTAGAGCCCGAGATAAATTGATTTAAAAAAATACCGGTAAATCGTGAACTTTGACGTCACGACATACGGTCCCGTAGGTGATGACGTCATAATTTATGACTCCCGCTTCGTTTGTTTGTGCGCAAGCGTTTCTGCGCATTTTTAGGTTAAGTCTGACGTCACAACTCTTTGAACTTTTTCATTAGAACGGCAATTAAAAATTGAATTTTCGATCTTTTAAAGTTACTTTTTCGGAGTTTTGACCTCAGATTTGGATTTTTCACAACTTTTTACGTAGGAATCGACCTTTTATTAACAATTTTTACCCATTTGCAACTGCTCCATTTGGCACAGATGTTCAGCATAAAAAGGAAATTTTAATTCCTTTGTTAATGTTTCTGCGGTTAGTAGTCTCTTTGATATCAATTGGATGACATTGGTAAGTCACTCACCGCTTGTAGTATAGCCTTGCTGTGACGGCGGGATAACATCTCCAGGGCAGTTAGAGACTGTTCTGCTACATCCATACATTGGATGACTTGTAACTTCTCGAGAAAAGTGGGAACGGCATCGAGAACGACGGCAGAGCTGCGGGGCAGAGCCTCCATCATGTAGGTAAGCGCGCGACACGCGTTGTTCATCTGTGGACAGCGGGGAAGGAATGGGTTAAGTGGTGTAGAAGGAGTGAATGGGTTTAAAATATTTGTTGCAAGTGTAGAAGACTATGTAAGTTCATTGCCTTGAGGGTCAATTAAATATATATATTTTTTTTAACAATGTTTTTTTTTTTAAATTTATTTTTTACTTTCTACTACCCTTACGTATAGGGAACCTATACAAGGTAATGAGAAAATATTGCAATCGGTCCATTTTTTTCCCATTATTATTATTATTACATAGGGTTTCTTAAATAGCCGATGGCCCTACTCATACGAATAGATGTCGGTATAAGAAGAGGTTTGATAGAGGAAACTTCAACTACCAAGACCTTATGGTCCCAAAATCGAAGAGAGCAGGAAGACAGGAGAGGAAAAAGCCAGCCGTTCCAAGAACAAACTGAAACCTTATCTGTTTAGAATAAAATATGAAACCCGTTAGGTAGGTAATAAATGAACTAATCACGTCATGTTTGGGGCCATTTTGCCCAATTTTATGTCTACACTAAGCAGTCCATTTTTTTAATAGAGATTTTACAATGGGAACTGTAACCGCTAAGGTCTTATTGTCCCGAAAGCGAAGAGAGAAGGAAGACAGGATAGGAGAAAGCCAGCCGTTCCGAGAACGAACCTTATCTGTTTAGGATAAAGTTCGCCCCGGGCGGGAATCAAACACGCGGCCTAGCGCTTACAAGGTCTTAATTTTATTTATTTTGGATTTTTTCTTATACAGGCACGGACGGAACTTACCATGTCAAAGTTATGATCCATAGACAGCAGTGTGATCAGGGCCGGAACTACTTGTTTCACAGGAAATCCAGTCAGGGTGTCCTCGTTTCCCATGACCAACATCTGACACATTTCGACCACCGCCTGCAGTTGTTGATCTTCGTCCCCGATGGCTTGCAGAGAGACGAGCAGCTGTTGGGCTTTGGTGGCCGCTGAAATTATGGAAGAGATTCAATTAGTTGTTGGTGATGTTGTTGTTGTTGGTGTTGTTGTTGTTGGTGGTGTTGTTGTTGTTGTTGTTGTTGTTGGTGTTGTTGTTGTTGTTGTTGTTGGTGTTGTTGTTGTTGTTGTTGTTGGTGTTGTTGTTGTTGTTGTTGTTGGTGTTGTTGTTGTTGTTGTTGTTGGTGTTGTTGTTGTTGTTGTTGTTGGTGTTGTTGTTGTTGTTGTTGTTGGTGTTGTTGTTGTTGTTGTTGTTGGTGTTGTTGTTGTTGTTGTTGTTGGTGTTGTTGTTGTTGTTGTTGTTGGTGTTGTTGTTGTTGTTGTTGTTGGTGTTGTTGTTGTTGTTGTTGTTGGTGTTGTTGTTGTTGTTGTTGTTGGTGTTGTTGTTGTTGTTGGTGTTGTTGTTGGTGTTGTTGTTGTTGTTGTTGTTTTTGTTGTTGGTGTTGTTGTTGTTGTTGTTGTTGGTGTTACGAAAAATACTCACTTGAACTAGCGCCCATACTCCTATGCAACAGATGCTGCACGCGGGGCCCCAGGGCGCCAAACAGGTGGGGCGGCAGGCCCCTCGCTTCCAGCAGGGCCTGTAGTCGCCCCACCTCACTGTCTTCACTCTCAGAGTCTAGGGCCGCCCCTGGTGCATGAGAAGGGCCGGAACTTGAACTCGCCACGCCTGATAGAAGCGATGTCGAGGCCGTGCCTGATGCTGCCCCTGATGTACTAGTTGAACCTGCAGGAAAAAGGCAACAACCTGAGATTATTGAGAGAAAAAAAGCGAGCTCGTAAGTTTTACAAATAAATAATAGTTCACATAAAATATTTATATCAAGACAAATACAATTGCAAAGGTTTTCAATTGGTGAGCTTTCGACGATATCACTCAAGGTATGATCGTCAGACCAAGATAGATGATGTTAGGAAGGTAGCGCGCTTGCCTTGAAAGCGTCGAGAAAGGCAACAACCTGAGATTATTGAGAGAGAAAAAAGCGAGCTCGTAAGTTTTACAAATAAATAATAATTCAGATACAAATAAATAATATTTATATCAAGACAAATACAATTGCAAAGGTTTTCAATTGGTGAGCTTTCGACGATATCACTCAAGGTATGATCGTCAGACCAAGATAGATGATGTTAGGAAGGTAGCGCGCTTGCCTTGAAAGCGTAAGGTCGCGGGTTCGATTCCCGCAGAGGGTTCGTTCTCGAAACGGGTAGGTTTCTCCTATCCTATCTTTCTTCTCTCTTCGCTTTCGGGACGATGAGAATTTTGTTGTTACTGTTCCCTCTATCAAAGCTCTTCAAAAAAAGGACTTTTTTTTATCTACTTATTTATTTATTTTAATAGGTAATTTATTTATTTATTTTAATAGGTAATTTATTTATTTTAACATATACCTACAGATGCATTTTTCCTAAGCTAAAAGAGGTGCCAATAGCGAAAAAGAGCTAAAAAAATAAAAAGAGGTTTTCCAAAGAAACAATAATCTTACCTTGCGCGCCCGCGTTCTTATCCTCTTCACCCGCCACACTACCTCCCTGCGTTTCCCCCGCGCTCATCCCGGACTGCGCGTACAGTGTTGCCGCCTTGCCGCCGCCCGGCGCCCCGTACAGTGTTGCCGCCTTGCCGCCCTGGCCGCCTCCCGATGTTGCCGCAGCTGCGGCGGCGCTGCCAGAGTTGTGGTGCCCCCCGCCGCCTACCCCACCACCCCCTCGGGACGACGATCTGCGGCTGAAGGGGAGGAAAAGAGGGAGGTTATTAGAGGGGTATAATTATTATAATGGTGGGTCCAGACTTGTGCAATGCAATGAAATTCGTTAGTTTGGACGTGTTTGAGAAAGTTGCAGCAAAGTTTTTTGAACATTGCAGCAAACGTTTGTGGGTATCCGAGAGGTTGGCGGTTTTCTGGCGAATGTCTTTGATGTGCGTTGCACTAGTTTGGACGTGTTTGCAAAGCATCGTGCAATGTAATGCACATGATGTACCTACTATAGGCCATTACTAGTTGAGTATCGGTACAAAAATTCTCGGATACATGAAAAACGTTCGCATTCGTCAGATTTGATTTTACGTGCAACGTGCAATGCAAATGCTTTGCACGTTGCTTTGCACGTTGCATTGCACAAGTCTGGACCCAGCATTAGATGTAGGGGCAACTGCCCCAAAAGTTCAAGCCCAAGATGCTTCATCTTGGGTTCAAGCCCAAGATGCTTCATCTACGAGACTTGCTAGACTTTGGAGAATTGTGAGTCCTGTTCAAAAAGGATTACACCAAGAGTATCAGATCGATCAAAGAGGAATTCAAATTCCAAGGAACGACATTGAAATTTCACTAATCCTCTATTTCTTTTTAAACGAGTCTAAAAATTCCCAATTCAAAGGAGAAACTCCTAACAGGTGACTTTTTTTTCGATAAAAGTGGATGATCTATTTAATTCTTTTGTAAAAGGCACAAAAAAACTAGAAAGCCTTACTGTAATTATTGACACTGACACACTGCCTTTGTGCAAAAAATTACCCAATACACGGGATTAATTCAAACAAAGAGCTGACTGAAGATTTATTGATTCTACGGCCTGTAAAGCTATTGATTAGGTGTTCTTTTGAGTTGGAATAAATTTCAGAGGAGGGTGTGATAGAGAATGTGTGAAAAAGAGCTATAAATTGTTTAATTCAATAGCACCTAGAAGACTATGCAAGTTCATTGCCTTGAAGGTCAATTAAAAATAATTTTTTTAACAATGTTTTTTTTTTTTTTTTTTACTTTCTATTACCCTTACGTATAGGGAACCTATACAAGGTAATGAGAAAATATTGCAATCGGTCCATTTTTTTCCCATTATTATTATTATTACATAGGGTTTCTTAAATAGCCGATGGCCCTACTCATACGAATAAATGTCGGTATAAGAAGAGGTTTGATAGAGGAAACTTCAACTACCAAGACCTTATCGTCCCGAAATCGAAGAGAGAAGGAAGACAGGAGAGGAAAAAGCCAGCCGTTCCAAGAACAAACTGAAACCTTATCTGTTTAGAATAAAATATGAAACCCGTTAGGTAGGTAATAAATGAACTAATCACGTCATGTTTGGGGCCATTTTGCCCAATTTTATGTCTACACTAGGCAGTCCATTTTTTAATAGAGATTTTACAATGGGAACTGTAACCACTAAGGTCTTATTGTCCCGAAATGGAAGAGAGAAGGAAGACAGGATAGGAGAAAGCCAGCCGTTCCGAGAACGAACCTTATCTGTTTAGGATAAAGTTCGCAACTCGAGATATTTTGTTTACAGACGGACAGACAGACACACACACGGACCAATGGCTGAAACTTTGGATTTAGGCTCTAGGGACCTCAAAACGTGTTTTGGCACTAAAATTTGACCATCGAAAATTTGACCCGATTACATTACTTTCCTTCCTATAGGATAAGGAAAGTAAAAATGAGTATAAGGAATGTAAATATGAAAACAAAAAGAGTGGAAAGGGAGGAGCCTCACCTGGCGAAGGGGTACTAGTGCCTTCCTGAAATAGGGGTAAGTACTTGGTCAGAAGTCACTTCAATGGAAAATTCCTGTAAAAAGGAACTTATAGGGTTAGGTTAAACTCAAAAAATGAGTATAAGGAATGTAAATATGAAAACAAAAAGAGTGGAAAGGGAGGAGCCTCACCTGGCGAAGGGGTACTAGTGCCTTCCTCTATCTTGCGGCCGGTGTGCGAGGCTGAGGAGGCTGAGTACGGCCGCTTCTTGGGTCGGCCGCGCTTCTTAGATGTAGAGGTGGCCGAGCTGGTGGTGGCTGGTGATGCGTTTTTCCGCTTGCGAGAGCCGCCTACAGAAAATAAAAGGAATAATATGATTTTCAACACGAAATTATCTATTTTTATCAAGGATTATTATTATTATTATTTATTTTTTAATTTTTCTGTCTGGCTGAGGGAAGGCAAAATAACTTTTATTCCAAGCTAAACTAACTAGGGATTGGATAGAAGACTGCCTCAGGCATAATTCCCGCCCATTAATTGGAATATGTATTTTGTAAAAACAAAAAACTCATAATTTCATTTATTTTGTTTATGTTGTCGTTATCTTGTATATGCTTTCTATGTAAATGTTCCAATAAAATGGAATTTTATAACAATAGGCTGACATACCTGGGGTCGAAGTGACGCTGGATGCGTTAGACACGGACCGTCGCCGCGTTACTCTGTCGCCGATACTCTCAACTGTCGCGTCTACTGTCGCGGCCTTCTTGCGTCGACCAGTAGATAGCGCGAGTGTCGCGGTATTCGCTTGGGCGACAGGGGATAGTTTCTTGGATTTCCCGCTAGGAAGCGCCTGAGTAGTTTTCGAGCTAGATTGCGCTTCTGTAGTTTGGGCGGGGGATTGTTTCTTCGCTTTCCCGCTAGATAGCGCCTGAGTCGCTAGCGCTTGATTCGCTGTAGCTTGGGCGGGAGAAAGTTTCTTCGCTTTCCCGCTAGACTGGGCTTGAGTAGCTTCTTGTTTGGTGGGGTTTAGCTTCTTGGATTTTCCGCTTGAAGCGTTGCACGCGTTGTCAGCGTTTGAACCGGTGGTGGTTTTAAGTGGTGCGATGGAACCGGTTTTGGCCGCCTTCTTCTTTTTGGTGACGGCTACGGGTTTGGCGACGTTTCGGGTGACCTGTGTGGCTCTTCTCGATTTGGACGCCGAAGAGGGTTCGACGGCAGTCTTTGCTGGTTGAGTCTGAAAGTGAACATAGAATAGATTATAATTATTTTTTCGAGATGTTTAGTTTGATAGAGGGGACTGTAACGGCTAAGGTCTTATCGTCCCGAAATCAACGAGAGAAGGAAGACAGGATAGGAGAAAACCAGTCGCTCCGAGAAAGAACCTTATCCGTACAGGATAAAATCGAACCCGTGGCCTAGCGCTTACAAGGCAGACGTGCTATCAACCAAGGCTAACTAGGCTGGCAAAGGCGAGGAAGATGATGAAGAAGAAAGAGACCCGTTACTCCGTTAGCTTTCCTCCTAGGTCAAATGACCTTGACCTCCTAGAACCAAATGACCTTGACCAAGGACGTCGTACTTACCCGTGAAGGTCGCGGCGTACCGACGCCTCCTAGTGCAGAGTCTACTAGTTCGACTTCCGGCGAGGTCGAGGATTTATTGGAGCGTAGGGATGCTCCCGATATTGCTGAGCGTGGCGTGTGAGTTCTGAAACAAGAGCGGGAAGGACAGAAAAGGGTTAAATGGATGTTAACAAGAAACGGAAAGGGTTAAATTATTTATTGTTTTGATTCAAAAGTTTGGGTTCTGAAACACGGGCAGAGGCGAAAGAAAAGATGGAATAAATGGATGTTGACAAAATTTTGGTTGTTGTTTGCCGTTGTTGGTGATGGTTGCCGTTGTTGTTGTTGTTGTTGTTGTTGTTGTTGTTGTTGTGGTAGCAGCTTTCATCAACTTCATCCGCCATTTTCAAGTCAAGGAAGAGATGTTTGCCAGAGACGTTCAACACCCAATGGGCGTTACATGATCATTAGATCAGGGCTACAAGGGAGCCCCAAAAGAACTTTTGTGTAACGTTTTTCCTTCAATGATAGTAGATTTTTTTTCCAACATTGAGAAGCAATATCAGCATACATAATTCCGAGCATGACATAGTATAGATTTTACTTCTTACTCAATAGATAGCATGGGTTAAATTCACTCATTGTTTAACGTTGATCCATGTACAATTTATATGTATTTTCATGATCAATAAAATTCTATTCTATTCTATTAAGAAAGAACGGGAGCAAACGGAAAGGGTTAAATTATTTATTGTTTTGATTCTAAAGTTTGGGTTCTGAAACATGGGCAGAGGCGAAAGAAAAGATGGAATAATAATAATAATAATAATAATAATAATAATAATAATAATAATAATATATTTGTGCTTTTTTTATTATTTTAAGGTTTACAATTACATAATAGACAATATAAATAGGTTCTTAAAGATAAAACCCTAAAATGAATAGATGGATGTTGGAATAAATGGATGTTGACAAAATTTTGGTTGCTGTTTGCCGCTGTTGGTGGTGGTGGTGGTTGCCGTTGTTGTTGTGTTAGCAGCTTTCATCAACTTCATCCGCCATTTTCAAGTCAAGGAAGAGATGTTTGCCAGAGATGTTCAACACCCAATGGGCGTTACATGATCATTAGATCAGGGCTACACGCCCCGAAAGGACTTTTGTGTAACGTTTTTCCTCCAATGATGGTAGATTTTTTCCAACATTGAGAAGCAATATCAGCATACATAATTCCGAGCATGACATAGTATAGATTTTACTTCTTACTCAATAGATAGCAGATATTGGCTTGTGACCAAACGTCAAAGGAATGTGTTGGGAGAGATATACAGTGGATTAATTTGAATAAAAGTAGAAAAGATGAAGTAGATATTGAGATAACAGTTTCAGAAAATAGACATTAGATAACACATAGTTTTAGCAAGTATGAGAAATTTTCTTACAAACCGTTTAGCTGCGGACGGAACCTACATTTCCCTAGTGGTTGGGTGGAACTGGTGGAAGAGCTCATTTCTAAGTATACTACCACAGGAAATGAAACCAATAAACAAAAACCGGTTAGTGCTGTCAAATCAGAAGATTGGTGGTTCGAGTCCAAATCAAGTCATACAAATTTGCGAGTAGTTGTATCTATTGATTGTAGAAACGACATTTGTGACAAGAATAAAAGCATTTCATGTTTGACCACAAAATAAAAAGGGACTTTCAATAATGGACTTTACAAGTCTTTTCAGCCCTATACTGGCAGTATAAACAAGGTCAAATTTCCAATTTTTGCTAAACCAATCAAAACAAAAATACGTACATATATCAATGAAAATTAATAATGAGAAATTGCATTCCAATGTGTTCGTCAGGTGTGACAACATACCAGTGCATTATGCACCTGTATATAACACGTATACATATTAATACATACATGTACCTTTACAATCTGTATACAGGATGACTAAACAAAAGAGGTTCCCACGGTATGTGTCTGCTCTCTACTCATCACGGGTCCGCCTATCAGATCTACCTGATAGTGAGTGGCTGGCTAAACATATAAGGTTCGTTCTCGGAACGGCTGGCTTTCTCCTATCCTGTGCTCCTTGATTTCGCAACGATAAGGCCTCCGTTATTATTGTTCCCTCTATCAAACCTATGAATTACTGTATTGAAACTCATTTTCGATACAGGTAATGTTATATTGTGATAATGATAAATAATGTTGAACAATTTTTGGTACGTCCTATAAGCTTGTCATTTCTAATTTGTTTTGTTTTTGGCATACCCTGTAGCTTGTCATTTCTAATTTATTTTGTATTTGGCATACCCTATATTTTGTTGTTGTATTGAAACAGCAACTACTTACTTATATTCATAATACTGATACTATACATCTATACAATATGTTGCAGGTACAATTCCATGCTGATTGCACATGTTTACATATCAGCTGATTACTGATAACAGCTCGCAGTCAACATGGCCTACCCCTCTCTCTCTCCCCTCCAATGAGAAGCCCTTCCACCTGCCTGATGTATGGGCATCTCTTCCAGGGCCGGATTAGCCCCCCGCGGGGCCCGGGGCAGTTTCAAAGGCGCGGGCCCCCCCAGGACCTACCCCCCTCCCTACTAGAAAACACTTCTAATACTTCTATACCTACCTAATTCATTTGTATCAATCATTACGTACGGACTACGAGTTTTGTTATTAAAATATATTCTGTCGTTTCAGTTCATTGAAGTTTTAATGTTTGTGAGCACATCTTTCATGAAAAATTCTTTTTTTTTTTTTTTTTTTAAAAAACCCATAATATCTAGTGTAAGTCCTCAAAGCGTGGGGCCCCCAAAAGCGCGGGGCCCGTGGCAGTCTGCCATTCTGCCTTATGGGTAATCCGGCCCTGATCTCTTCTCTTCCTAGTGCATCTCTCCCCTCTATGAGGCCATATATCGCCCCCCTCCTACCTAGTCTATGCGCCCCCTCCTGCCTACAGTAATGAAGCCCCTCTTTCTCCTCCTTTGGGGACCTTTTTTCTCTCCCCCGCCAGCCTAGTTAGTTTAGTTGGTAGTGCGTCTGCCTTGTAAGCGCTAGGCCGCGGGTTCGATTCCCGCCCGGGGCGGATTTTATCCTGATGGGATAATGTTCGTTCTCGGAACGGCTGGCTTTCTCCTATCCTGTCTTCCTTCTCTCCTCGATTTCGGGACGATAAGACCATAGCAGTTAAAGTTCCCTCTGTCAAACCTCTTAAAAAAAAAAAAAAAAAAAAAAAAAAAAAAAAAAAAAAAAAAAAACAAAAAAACCCCCCCGAGGGAGAGAGAGAGAGAGAGAGAGAGAGAGAGAGAAATAAAGAACAAAAGGAAGGAAGAAAAAAAAAGATATAGAAAAAGACACTTTTCGTTTTTGGTGGATGTGTCTAAATCACCTATCTAAAATAACTATCGTGTGTCCAGATCAATGTGACAGCAAAAAAATGGGCATTGTTGCCAAACATGTCACATGTGCAATGGTAGAGAATCTTTAAAAGGGGAAGGTATATTGCACAGTGCTTCCTCCGACAGTGAAACAAAGTCAGGTAAGGCGATATCCACCTTACCTGTTCTGGAATCCAACCTCTGAACTTAGAGCTACCTCTGCATTTTAGAAGAGAGAGTTTATCAAAAATAGACCTTTACCTGAATTGCAACAATGTAAGGATGTCCTGCAATCTGATTGGTTCCTTCATTTTGGGTTGATGACTCATTGCTGTTACATTGATCTGGATGAACTATAGATGCATACCTTACGTTCTACCTTAATATGTTTCTGAGAAGTTTTAAGATGCAAACGGGCTTACACTCGTATTAATTTATGAACAAGAATGATCGTTCTTAGATCAGTCTCAAGTCAAAATTGACCAATCAAATGCCTTGAGACTATGCTTAGCACGAACTTAAGAACCAGCATTTTGTTCATAAATATGGGTGTTAGAGTCAGAAGTAGAACGTTGGATTCGCAATCCTGGGGGCTAGGGTTCGAGGTCCAGTAGGACCATAAAAAATTTAGTAGCGTCATTCCAATTAAATATATAAGTACAAGTTTTGCTTAATGATCCCGAATTCTATGCTTACTAATCCCACCACCAGGGGGAGAGCCTCCCAATAGGTAATGAAATCTTCGACTAGTTGGTGAAAAGTTGAAAAGCCACCATAGAATTTTCGCACTCGACTCAGACTTGAACCACCAACCCCCGGATTCGAAGTCCAGTACACCGTCATACTGGCGTGACTGACTAGCGATTAGTCATTGATAAAGAAAACAAAATGACCTAAAACACACTCTCTCTCTCTCTACTCTCTATCAGTAAAAAAAACCTCTCTATCAGTAAAAACCTCAGGAACCTGTAAAGTGTAAACTGTTCACAACTCACAATCACAAGTTATGGAATATTTTACTCAGTTTTTATGCGTTCTATAATTTTTTTATTGACTGATTCCCGGAGTTTTGCTAATTGCGTACAGCGTGTTCGGGGACAGGACAGGTAGAAAATTGGTGATTTACCCGACGTTTCATTAATTGCGTACAATATGTTCGGAAATTGGTCAGGTAGAAAAGTGGTTCTGCTAGTTGTGCTTGTGAACAAAAGCTATTGGTTGTGGACAAAACAGGGTTGCCCGCCACTCATGCTCAGACAGCCTGACAGACCTGGGTCTATTACGGAAAGTGCGGCGGAAAAAGCACGAGACCTGGGTCTCTCAGACAGTCTGGCAGACCTGGGTCTATTACGGAAAGTGCGGCGGAAAAAGCACGAGACCTGGGTCTCTCAGACAGTCTGGCAGACCTGGGTCTATTACGGAAAGTGCGGCGGAAAAAGCACGAGACCTGGGTCTCTCAGACAGTCTGGCAGACCTGGGTCTATTACGGAAAGTGCGGCGGAAAAAGCACGAGACCTGGGTCTCTCAGACAGTCTGACAGACCTGGGTCTATTACGGAAAGTGCGGCGGAAAAAGCACGAGACCTGGGTCTCTCAGACAGTCTGGCAGACCTGGGTCTATTACGGAAAGTGCGGCGGAAAAAGCACGAGACCTGGGTCTCTCAGACAGTCTGGCAGACCTGGGTCTATTACGGAAAGTGCGGCGGAAAAAGCACGAGACCTGGGTCTCTCAGACAGTCTGGCAGACCTGGGTCTATTACGGAAAGTGCGGCGGAAAAAGCACGAGACCTGGGTCTCTCAGACAGTCTGGCAGACCTGGGTCTATTACGGAAAGTGCGGCGGAAAAAGCACGAGACCTGGGTCTCTCAGACAGTCTGGCAGACCTGGGTCTATTACGGAAAGTGCGGCGGAAAAAGCACGAGACCTGGGTCTCTCAGACAGTCTGGCAGACCTGGGTCTATTACGGAAAGTGCGGCGGAAAAAGCACGAGACCTGGGTCTCTCAGACAGTCTGGCAGACCTGGGTCTATTACGGAAAGTGCGGCGGAAAAAGCACGAGACCTGGGTCTCTCAGACAGTCTGGCAGACCTGGGTCTATTACGGAAAGTGCGGCGGAAAAAGCACGAGACCTGGGTCTCTCAGACAGTCTGGCAGACCTGGGTCTATTACGGAAAGTGCGGCGGAAAAAGCACGAGACCTGGGTCTCTCAGACAGTCTGGCAGACCTGGGTCTATTACGGAAAGTGCGGCGGAAAAAGCACGAGACCTGGGTCTCTCAGACAGTCTGGCAGACCTGGGTCTATTACGGAAAGTGCGGCGGAAAAAGCACGAGACCTGGGTCTCTCAGACAGTCTGGCAGACCTGGGTCTATTACGGAAAGTGCGGCGGAAAAAGCACGAGACCTGGGTCTCTCAGACAGTCTGGCAGACCTGGGTCTATTACGGAAAGTGCGGCGGAAAAAGCACGAGACCTGGGTCTCTCAGACAGTCTGGCAGACCTGGGTCTATTACGGAAAGTGCGGCGGAAAAAGCACGAGACCTGGGTCTCTCAGACAGTCTGGCAGACCTGGGTCTATTACGGAAAGTGCGGCGGAAAAAGCACGAGACCTGGGTCTCTCAGACAGTCTGGCAGACCTGGGTCTATTACGGAAAGTGCGGCGGCCCGCCCGCTTTTTTTTTTTTTTTTTTTTTTTTTTTTTTTTGAGATCAATTCGACTGTAGTTTTAATTTTCAATGGCTCACTCATTCATCCTATCGAAAGAAAGGGATAACTACCAACCTTCTTTTTACCGAGAGTTCTAAGGCCGATAGACCACTTTTGGGTACAACCGCGGTGTCTACCTGGCCTTCGAGATCAAGGATCAAGGGTTCAAGTTCCAAGACACGAATTTCCCTTGCTACAGGAATAGCAAAGGTTGAGTGCAAAGGGCATCCACTCGTAAACTTTGTAGCCAAAACCAAATGTCAGCCCAAAGCCTAGTTAGGGCTGATTGAGAGGCTGACGAAAAACGCTGACCCCGTCTGTACACGGGAAAAGGCGAAGAAAAAGAAGTATGTACCTAGTATTAGGATCTGAATCACTGAAGGAGTTAAGGATCTGACTCGCTCTACATATACACACTCCTAGTTCACTCTGTAAGAATCTAATCAGAAGTCCTGGGTCAAGTTATATTATCATTCCAAATCTGACTCAGCTGTTTCACTGATAAACAATGATAAGATAACGCTACATAGATAAGAGATACCATAACTACTGTAGTCAAACTCCATCTAGATTTTAGATCTAGAGACCTTCATTTTGGGGTCCCTAGAAAAATTTGAGTGTGCAAGTCGCTCATCAGATGTAGGTACATAGGTACAATAAATTGGACAAAAGATCTATTGATTAATGGGTGAATACAATGGTTAGCGCTGAACTTCGGATCAGAATGTTCGTGGTTCGAGTCCAAGTCATGTGATAAAAAAATTGGTCTGTTGTGTATGATGGTGGTTTCGAACCAGTGTATTTCGGTTTTCCAATATCCAATATTGGCTAGAGTGAATTGATTCAATCCTCAGCAGACCTGGGTCTATTACGGAAAGTGCGGCGGAAAAAGCACTCAGACAGTCTGACAGATCTGGGTCTATTACGGAAAGTGCGGCGGAAAAAGCACGGGACCTGGGTCTCTCAGACAGTCTGACAGACCTGGGTCTATTACGGAAAGTGCGGCGGAAAAAGCACGAGACCTGGGTCTCTCAGACAGCCTGACAGACCTGGGTCTATTACGGAAAGTGCGGCGGAAAAAGCACGAGACCTGGGTCTCTCAAACAGTCTGACAGACCTGGGTCTATTACGGAAAGAACGGCAGGTCTCTAGATTTTTCCACCAGTCAGGCTCAAGACTGTCTGACGGACCCAGGTCTGTCTGTTTACTTCCTACCTTTGTTCGGTCTGCAAACACGGTGTCTCTGCTGAGTTCATGAAGCTGATGGACCCGGGTTTGACTCCAGATGTTGGAAAAAAAAAATCACGTGACAAAAGAGGGACTTTTCAGTGATAGTCCTATCCCAGCAAGATTAAAGTCTATCTTTTCAGTGATACCTATTCCTATCCCAGCAAGATTAAAGTCTATCTTTCTTCTTTATAATCTTTACAAAGCTTTAACGTCACTTCACTGTATAGTAATTATATTTTAAAAACGACCGAATTAGGTTTAGATTCCAAGGGAGTGAAAAAGCCAAAATAAAAAGCACAAAACTTAGCCACAAAAGCGACAATTCAAGAGACCAACCCTTTATATCGCCAAAATAAAATTATATTATCAATCAAAACAATCACA
>NW_007380471.1:0-23543 GCF_000475195.1 Diaphorina citri
GGTTGTGTGACTGGCGGAGGTCTCGAACTGTTATATCCACGCCTCCTACACTCACTCAGCTACCACGTACAAACATACGTCGGGAGTGGGTACAGTTCTGTCAGTAACCGAGTGATTCGTTCTGTGTTTGGTGCTATTATAGCTAGGGTATGAGTGGTGAATTTTCTGCTATGAAACAGATTGTTGTAACTTGTAACAGTCTCGGTGCCAGCTTAGGTAGTTTGGAATGTAATTCGCCTGCCTTGAAAGCACTAGATCGCAGGTTCGATTCTGGACCGGGGAATAGTTACAGTGTTGTCATTTTTTTTTCTCTATTTTTTTTTAGATCAACGTCTACACATTGTTCCATAAAATGTAATGTTATTACCAATCAAATATATAAGACCTTGTTTAGACTGCGAGAGTAAAGGGACTTTTCAGTCCTATGTTTTCTCTCTCTCTTTTATTTCTATTTACCCTATTATAAGACGACGAATCGTTAAAACGAGAGTAGTCATAGAAGAGTATAACATTTCGATGACAAAACTTCCTAAAAAGACAATGCTTGAGCTCATCCAGAGGAATTCCATGAACCATCAATGATCAAACAACGGATGGGAACTCTTGAGAACCTAGAAATCTGGTTAAAATCTCAAGAACCATCCACTAAACCAGAACCTTTTTTTGCAAAAAAAAAAAAAAAAAAAAAAAAAAAAAATACCTCGACTATAGGATTGAACCCACGCCCTCCTGTTTACCAGGCGAGCGCCTTGGCCACTACACCACCGAGGCAGGCTGCAAGCTAAGAGCTATCATTTTGTACTACACCAACTAGACTACAGTGGCTACACTATTCAGTAAATCGGTCCTAACTCCTATTATAGCTCCACTAGCATTCAATGTCCAAGCGACGGGTTACGGGGCTCCATGTCAGAGCTCCGTCATATTTAGCTTCCTGTGAGGAGAGCCAAGTCATCCCATGCATAATTCATAGGAACTTCCTATCAGCACTTTACCGGCGGAAGCAATCCTATTCGAGCTTATGGCTATCCTCATACGATTGTCTTCATGGCTCGCTCATTTCTGCGTAATTGTCAATAGGATGATTGTGAATTGATGAGGCCAGCACTTCGTGATCCAGCAAGCGAGTTATGGACACACTAGGTTCCATTGTTTCTCTAATCGCAGATTAATGCGACAAATATCCGAAATGATTCAGAGGTTATCTGTTTAGATTTTGACTGACGGGGACGTTGCGTTGTATTGCACCAAGGATGTAGGCAGGAGAAGTCCCATTTCTCGATATGTATGAGTTCTGATTTTGAATTTAAACCAGAGCGACTCTGGCAATTTTCTCTTCCATTTCGTGTGATCAGTCTTCGTTAACATTATCACATACCCCTATGGCGTCAAACATTTCGCTTTGTGCCAATGTACCATACAGAAATTTGCTTTGTACAGTTGTACACCTATGGTGCCATTTGCTTTGTACCTATCTACGGTACCATAGAAAATTTCCATGGTTAGTATCGGTACCCTAATAGATTTAGTCAGAAAACTAGCAATCGCTTCAATCCAGTGGACCCCAAAGGAAATCGCCAGATGTCGCTCTACCATATCGTGAGATACTAGCTTCAGTAGACATTGCTACTCACAAATAGCTAGATAGTCACGCATTTTCTCTATGAGGAACCAAGTCTATGACGAAGGATAGCTATAGCTACGTCACACTGTCAGATCGTCTGAACCAAAACCTTTACTAGACCTTTCTGTTCATAGATACCGTAGATAGTCAGTCACATTAGTCACGGATTTTCTCTATGAGGAACCAAGTCTATGACGAAGGACAGCTATAGCTACGTCACCCTGTTAGATCGTCTGAACCAACCTTTACTAGACCTTTCTGTTCATAGATACCGTAGACAGTCACTAGTCACGCATTTTCTCTATGAGGAACCAAGTCTTACCCTAATAGATTTAGTCAGAAAACTAGCAATCGCTTCAATCCAGTGGACCCCAAAGGAAATCGCCAGATGTCGCTCTACCATATCGTGAGATACTAGCTTCAGTAGACATTGCTACTCACAAATAGCTAGATAGTCACGCATTTTCTCTATGAGGAACCAAGTCTATGACGAAGGATAGCCATAGCTACGTCACCCTGTCAGATCGCCTGAACCAAAACAAATTACCATTTTGATGTTCAAAATTACTGCGACCTTGGTTCATACTCATATGTTCAAAAACTTCAAACTGCTTTTCGGAGAGATCGCCAGTCGTCACACTTGGAGAGAAACTCTACATGACGTACAACTTGGGTTGGTTTTCTTTCGATGCGAAATCATCAACCTTAATGAACATGTGTCATGCGAACGCGATGCGGGAAGTTCTAATATTTTTGTGAAAAATTAAATTTCAAATTGTCAACGGAAACGGCGAGTCAGTTGTAGGATGTGAAAACATAAGACATTTCAGTGTGACGTTAAATTACCATTTTGATGTTCAAAATTACTGCGACCTTGGTTCATACTCGTATGTTCAAAAACTTCAAACTGCTTTTCGGAGAGATCGCCAGTCGTCACACTTGGAGAGAAACTCTACATGACGTACAACTTGGGTTGGAACTGTTCGTTGTAACTTTCCAGCTGTCTGTCTGAGACAATCGGGTGGAATGATATCAGTGTTAATGTTAATGTTCATGGCAATGAGTAAGGTAATATACGGGTGAGAATGCAATGCGGGATATTCAAGCAATAAATGTTAATAGCCATATGCCATGGCAATGAGTAAGGTAATATACGGGTGAGAATGCAATGCGGGATATTCAAGCAATAAATGTTAATAGCCATATGCATCGTATAAAGTCATATTATTATGTAGAGACCTTATGGATTTTGCCATTCCTAAAACAACGCGTCATCAGATGAATCTAATTCTGTTTAATCTTGACTTGTGTGTCAGGAAACCGTAATCAAATTAATGTTTGTGTAACCTTTTGCTCACAAGTTCCTGCTGTCACCGATTTAGATTTCTTTATCAAAGTCACACGTTCTATACTACTCTAAGCAGTACCTATATCACTTAAAGTTGATTAAATTAAGGTACCTACATATCGCCCATCTTTTCGACATTCGGTTTAATAATAGTGCTTATTTATACTGCTCGCATAGGACTGAAAAGTCCCTTTACTCCAGCAGTAGACTACTACTATTACTGTGTCAAATTCTCAAATTATATTGAGGATAAAATTCCATACCTCGGCTAGGATTGAACCCACGCCCTCCTGTTTACCAGGCGAGCGCCTGTATCAAAGTCACACGTTCTATACTACTCTAAGCAGTATATCACTTAAAGTTGATTAAATTAAGGTACCTACATATCGCACATCTTTTCGACATTCGGTATAATAATAGTGCTTATTTATACTGCTCGCATAGGACTGAAAAGTCCCTTTACTCCAGCAGTAGGCTACTACTATTATTGTGGTCCACCACAGTTCTCTTGTAAAACTCTACCGTATACCGCTGTACCACATACTGCTATATTCTGTGGATCTGTGGCATACTATCGTAGGTATATTCGAGGCCCATGATTCTATGGCATACTACATATGTATAGCTATAGGTCCATTATTCTGTGGCATATACTACATACTGCTTTAGAGTTCCATTCACCAGTGACTCGGTTTATATTTAGGTCTATATCACTTAAAGTTGATTAAACTAAGGTGCTTAAATAATAGTGCTTATTTATACTGCTCGCATAGGACTGAAAAGTCCGTTTACACCAGCAGTAGACTACTACTATTATTGTGGTCAAATTCTCAAATTATATTGAGGATAAAATTCCATACCTCGGCTAGGATTGAACCCACGCCCTCCTGTTCAATTTATCTCCGGGTTTGGACTCTTGATATTTCCAGACTCACAACTTGTTACCGGCAAGTTCTAGCAGGTCGGAACATCGCAGTGGCTGATATCGAAGCATCTTTTTCTGAAAGTCCTTAAAGTCCGATCTTACCACATATAGTTTTCAGTTAGTCCCAAGAAATACTGGTCTCTGTAAATCACATGGGGGACGTCAAAGAAAACCCTTGACACCGTGTTCACTCTCAGTGATAATATCGGCCATAAGTCCTCACAGGGAGGCATTCAGTGACAGTCCGTCCGGTTGGGTTTTATCTTTTCTGGAGGAGGTACCCATGAAAATGAAATTAATTAGCTCTTCTATCGGAATCAAACCATGGACCTTTTATGGGACAAGCCAACGAGTGATCTTGTGGACCAACTTGTGGACCGGGTAGTGATGGGAAAAATGAAACTTTTCAGGGTTCCGGATCCCAGGTTTCGGAACGCTCTAAGGTTTCGGATCTGAGTTCCGAAACTGAAACCGAAACCTTGAAACCTTCGGGTCCGTTACGTAACGAAGCAGACTTCAGCAGGGAGGTTTCAGTTTCAGTTCAGTAGGTATCGACATAGTTTGTAGTTTTGTAGTGCGCTTGCGCGTACTAGAGTTGTGAGTTTGAGATTTCATAGGGTGTCATAATTCAAGTTCCGAAACTTTAATTCAGCGGTTTCATGAAACCGGATCCGTATTCTCGGTTTCGAAACCGCGTTTCGAAACAGTTTCATGAGACACATCACTAGGACCGGGTTCCAGACGTCAACTGTGCTTCTCTAGATTCCTAAACATTTCAGAACAACTTCCACGGCGCATCCTGCATTCACGTACCTAATCGTCTGAACCAAAACCTTTACTAGACCTTTCTGTTCATAGATTCCGTATAGATAGTCACATTAGTCACGCATTTTCTCTATGAGGAACCAAGTCTATGACGAAGGATAGCCATAGCTACGTCACCCTGTCAGATTGTCTGAACCAACCTTTACTAGACCTTTCTGTTCATAGATACCGAAGATAGTCACATTAGTCACGCATTTTCTCTATGAGGAACCAAGTCTATGACGAAGGATAGCTATAGCTACGTCACCCTGTCAGATTGTCTGAACCAAAACCTTTACTAGACCTTTCTGTTCATAGATACCGTAGATAGTCACACTAGTCACGCATTTTCTCTATGAGGAACCAAGTCTATGACGATCTGTGACTCGATTGGGCTTCCGGTACCCTGGGTTCTTCTCAGTGTAGGTCTTTTTTGGGCAGTTTTGAACCTCCAACTCACGTTTCCCCCCAAAGGTGTGCCCTCCTCACAGCCTTTATCACCCAAACTAATCAGACAAAACCTAACTGCACCGGATGCTTATGACCTACTCCAGAGTCAAGGTCAAACCCTTATCAGTTACTGATAACAGCTCATTAATAAAACCCCCCAATGTACACCAAGTACAGTTACGTTCTAATGAATGATTGAATATTATCAATCAAATGTATGAGTTTTTATCAAAAACGAATGTATGAGTTTTTATCAAGTATCATGTGAATGACTTTTCATCGAATGTAAAAGTTTTTATCATACATGGAGCCCTCTCACATTCACACATGATTGGTTCTTCCTGAAAAACAGTCCACGGATGCGATTGTCAGCTCTGGAATGGAAATACCGATTTTCCTACTCAGGAATCATGATTTCTGACTATGAAATGGGTCAATTCTGGTCGATTTGTGGCCACGAACCAAGGCCCTTCAACGGTAAGTATAGCTACGTCACCCTGTCAGATCGTCTCAACCAACCTTTACTAGACCTTTCTGTTCATAGATACCGAAGATAGTCACACTAGTCACGCATTTTCTCTATGAGGAACCAAGTCTATGACGAAGGATAGCCATAGCTACGTCACCCTCCAACCAACCAACCAACCCACCACAGTTCTCTTGTAAAACTCTACCGTATACCGCTGTACCACATACTGCTATATTCTGTGGATCTGTGGCATACTATCGTATATTCGAGGCCCATGATTCTATGGCATACTACATATAGCTATAGGTCCATTATTCTGTGGCATATACTACATACTGCTTTAGAGTTCCATTCACCAGTGACTCGGTTTATATTTAGGTCTAATCAACTTGATGAATGGCTTTGGTTGTTTATACTGACGATGTGTGTGCTACTCAGCTCAAGGCACTTGGAATAAATATCGCGGGTATGCGAACGAATACGCTCCTGAACCAAAACCTTTACTAGACCTTTCTGTTCATAGATACCGTAGATAGTCACATTAGTCACGCATTTTCTCTATGAGGAACCAAGTCTATGACGAAGGATAGCCATAGCTACGTCACCCTGTCAGATCGCCTGAACCAACCTTTACTGGACCTTTCTGTTCATAGATACCGAAGATAGTCACATTAGTCACGCATTTTCTCTATGAGGAACCAAGTCTATGACGAAGGATAGCCATAGCTACGTCACCCTGTCAGATCGCCTGAACCAACCTTTACTGGACCTTTCTGTTCATAGATACCGAAGACAGTCACATTAGTCACGCATTTTCTCTATGAGGAACCAAGTCTATGACGAAGGATAGTCATAGCTACGTCACCCTGTCAGATTGTCTGAACCAACCTTTACTAGACCTTTCTGTTCATAGATACCGTAGACAGTCACTAGTCACGCATTTTCTCTATGAGGAACCAAGTCTATGACGAAGGATTCGAAGGATAGCCCGACTCCCCCCCGGTGAGTCAGCGTGACGTGACGTGACTCAGAGTCACTCTCACGAGAACTCATGCCGTGTGGCACCGAGGAGAGAAAGTGACAGAAAACATTGTTAAGGTTGGCGATGACGTCAAAGAAAGTGAACGAGCCATCCATCCTCCGTAGGGGCGAAATTCTAGACGAAAAAGCTACACAAAAATAATTGTAGATCACCAAAAATCTGTCTTGTTAGGCTATCATCATCTGGAGTTTCAGGATTGTGGAAAAGGCAAACAAGATAACGTCAAAATCTTGGCGAAATCGCTTTAATGCTTACTGTCCGTCCGTCCTCCCATACCCATAAATCGAGATAGAAATTAGAACTGACAACCCTGCCAGAGCGGGAAATGGTCAAGTATAAAGGCCAGAGGTCTGGTCTACAGTTGATAAATCAGACATTTCTCAAGCGCCTGAGTTTGTGCAAAAGACCAAAGTATATTTCAACATGAAACAGTACGGGAAAGATTGGTTGTGGATGGGCTCACTAAGTGAGGATCCTGCTATTAAAGCCTTAAGGTCTCTTCTTGATCCCTTGTGTGCCACGTCCATTTTTGTTTGGGACTATTAAAGTGTTAAAATAAATAAATAATCTTGAAGAAGTCTCCTCGTATACCTACACGGTTCGGATTACAGCTCCCTAAATTCAGCAAACCATCACGAAGCCATTGATAAAAATAATGAACTCGTTTCAGGATTGTGGAAAAGGCAAACAAGATAACGTCAAAATATTTGCGAAATCGCTTTAATGCTTACTGTCCGTCCATCCTCCCATACCCAGAGCGGGAAATGGTCAAGTATAAAGGCCAGAGGCCTGGTCTACAGTTGATAAATCAGACATTTCTCAAGCGCCTGAGTTTGTGCAAAAGACCAAAGTGTATTTCAACATGAAACAGTACGGGAAAGATTGGTTGTGGATGGGCTCACTAAGTGAGGATCCTGCTATTAAAGCCTTAAGGTCTCTTCTTAATCCCTTGTGTGCCACGTCCATTTTTGTTTAGGACTATTAAAGTGTTAAATAATTTTGAATAAATAAATAATTTTGAAGAAGTCTCCTCGTATACCTACATGGTTCGGATTACAGCTCCCTAAATTCAGCAAACCATCACGAAGCCATTGATAAAAATAATGAACTCATTTCATTCAGAGTTCCATTCATTCAATACGATTCATTCATTGATGTTGTTTTCATGAATGAAGTAAATTTCGTTTCGCAATACATAGAGTGGTGAGGAACTATTAAGGGGGTTCTGCCCATTGCCGGATATTATTCTATGAAGAGTCTTTGTCAATGACATGGCATATTATACTCAGGCGAAATTCTAGACGAAAAAGCTACACAAAAATAATATTGTAGATCACCAAAAATCTGTCTTGTGAGGCTATCATCATCTGGAGTTCAGGATTGTGGAAAAGGCAAACAAGATAACGTCAAAATCTTGGCGAAATCGCTTTAATGCTTACCGTCCGTCCGTCCTCCCATACCCATAAATCGAGATAGAAATTAGAACTGACAACCCTGCCAGAGCGGGAAATGGTCAAGTATAAAGGCCAGAGGCCTGGTCTAGTTGATAAATCAGACATTTCTCAAGCACCTGAGTTTGTGCAAAAGACCAAAGTGTATTTCAACATGAAACAGTACGGGAAAGATTGGTTGTGGACGGGCTCACTAAGTGAGGATCCTGCTATTAAAGCCTTGAGGTCTCTTCTTGATCCCTTGTGCGCCACGTCCATTTTTGTTTAGGACTATTAAAGTGTTAAAATAAATAAATAATCTTGAACAAGTCTCCTCGTATACCTACACGGTTCGGATTACAGCTCCCTAAATTCAGCAAACCATCACGAAGCCATTGATAAAAATAATGAACTCGAACCAACCTTTACTAGACCTTTCTGTTCATAGATACCGAAGATAGTCACTAGTCACGCATTTTCTCTATGAGGAACCAAGTCTATGACGAAGGATTCGAAGGATAGCCCGACTACCCCCGGTGAGTCACGGTGACGTGACATGACTCAGAGTCACTCTCACGAGAACCCATGCCGAGTGGCACCGAGGAGAGAAAGTCACAGAAAACATTGTTAAGGTTGGCGATGACGTCAAAGAAAGTGAACGAGCCATCCATCCTCCGTAGAGAAACACCTACTCCTAGTCACTTCTGCCCATTGCCGGATATTATTCTATGAAGAGTCTTTGTCAATGACATGGCATATTATGTAAGTGGCAATCTTATACAGGGTGGGTTCTGCCCATTGCCGGATATTATTCTATGAAGAGTCTTTGTCAATGACATGGCATATTATGTAAGTGGCAATCTTATACAGGGTGGCCTATATAGAGTTTGATGTTTGATGTCACTGTAATACTGCTAAGGTAAAAAATACCTACTACTAAGGTGACAGAAGCTTTTACCCTCCATTCGGTGACAAGGTACCGGCCTATTCACACCTCACCCAGCTTGAGTGAGGCCGGAAAAGGCCAGCAGCTTGTGATGGCCCAGATGGACGCCCATCCGGACACTAACCACTCGCAACGTAGCTTTATGGTGGCCTGAGTGGCCTGTAAGAATAAGGAGAAAGAGAATAGGTAGAATAACGAAGAGGGAGAGGAGGAGGGCAAGGGAAGAGGAAGAAAAACTATGAGGACCATCAAACCTCCCTAGATAAGACTGATTTGTGATAGCCCAGAATAATCACATTGACAAAACACCCTGTATTTCCACTTATCTTCAAAAAAAAAAACTAATCGTCTTCTTTTTCCTCCGCCTAATCTTCTTCTTTGATTCCTCTTTTTCTTCTTCCTTCTCTTCTTCTACTTCTTCTTCTTCTTCCTCTTCTCGTTGAAGTGTGATTACGTCTTGCGTTTCTGTTTCTGATTTCCGCCGGAAAACCGGTCCTTCTTGTCTTGTCGTCTTGTGTTCTTTCATTTCCACATTGTGAAGCATTCGAAACGAATTGCGTTTTGATGGTAACTTTGTATTGAGTTGTGCAACATTTCACAACATTGAAGATAAACGGGGGAGGGATGAGGACGAGGAGGAGAAAGAGGAAAGGAAGAAAAGGAAGGACAAGGAGAAGAAGAAAAAGAGCAGGAGAGACAAGGGAAGAGAAGAAGGAAAAGAATAAAGAGGAAAAAAATATGGAGATGCATAAGTAGAATGAAAAGCAGAAGGAGAACAAGAAGAACAAAATGGAGAAAAGGGGGAGAAAGAAGTGCGAAAACGAGGAGGAAGAGGAGGAGGAGGAGGAGGAAGAGGAGAAGAATACAGAGAGGAATAGAGAGGACGAGAAAAGGAGGGTGAATGATAGAACAAAAGCTACTTGACAAAGAGGAATTTCAAAATGTGACAAAGAGGAATTTCAAAATGGGACAAAATAGATAGAACAAAATTGAGTAGTACCTCGAAGGAAAGGTTGTCATGTAAGGAGTTTGGTACTTTCTATTTTGTAAGAGCTCTTTGTATGCTTACAAGAAAGGAGGGGAGGGTAACTAGATTCTTATATTGCATTTTTTTTCCCCATCTCAAGACAAATTGCGAAATTCTTTTTCAAAAGAACGTTTAACAAGGTTTAACAAACTTCATTCAATGTTCAATTGTTCATTGATTGGATGAGAAAATAGATTGTAGACGCTTTAACGCCCTCAGGTAGCTTTCTCTTTTTTTGCCTTCCTTCTCTTCTTTCGGGACGATAAGACCCTCTATCGAACCTAAAAAAGACTAGTCATTCACGAGTCATAACAGCTAGGTATAGCTAGCAAGGCAGCTACCAATACTGGTCATTCCTTTCAAGACATATGTACTAAGAACCATAACAGTCATTCAATACCAAGATATTCTACGCCACATAGTCGTTCTGAACCA
The DNA here is from genome assembly GCF_000475195.1 of Diaphorina citri. Classification (NCBI taxonomy): domain Eukaryota; kingdom Metazoa; phylum Arthropoda; class Insecta; order Hemiptera; family Psyllidae; genus Diaphorina; species Diaphorina citri. Next base: position 10,501 of record NW_007380471.1, read on the forward strand.
AAATACCTTCGTACAGGTATCACTATTTCTTGAGGGTGTTCCACAGGTGTAGGTTGTGTGACTGGCGGAGGTCTCGAACTGTTATATCCACGCCTCCTACACTCACTCAGCTACCACGTACAAACATACTTCAGGAGTGGGTACAGTTCTGTCAGTAACCGAGTGATTCGTTCTGTGTTTGGTGCTATTATAGCTAGGGTATGAGTGGTGAAATTTCTACTATGAAACAGATTGTTGTAACTTGTAACCGTCTCGGTGCCAGCTTAGGTAGTTTGGAATGTAATTTGCCTGCCTTGAAAGCACTAGATCGCAGGTTCGATTCCGGACCGGGGAATAGTTACAGTGTTGTCATTTGTCAGTAACCAAATGATTCTTTCTGTACATGGTGCTAGGTTTTATATGGTGAATTTTCTACTATGTAGCACTTGTAACAGTCTCAGTGCAAATCGAGTTAGCTTGGAAGGAAGCGCGGCTGCCTTGTAAGTGATAGGCCGCGAATTCGATTCACGCCCCTGCCCTCCTCTCTTCAAATGGAGCAGTTGCAAAGGGGTAAAAATTATAAATAAATGGTCGATTCTCATGTAAAAAGTTGGGAAAAATCCAAATCCGAGATTGAAACTCCAAAAAAAAATAACTGTAAAAGGTCAAAAAATCAATTTTTATTTTCGGTTCTAATGAAAAAGTTCAAAGAGTTGTGACGTCAGATTTCACGTCAAAATGCGCAGAAACGCTTGCGCACAAACAAACGAAGCGGAAGTAATGAATTATGACGTCATCGCCTACGGGAGCGTATGCCGTGACGTCAAACTTCACGATTTACCGGTATTTTTTAAATCGATTTATCTCGGTACCTATCTAGCAGTCGTAGAAGAAAAAGAAAAATTCCGTTGGTCCTCATTTTTCCTGCTCTGTGACTTTGCAATACCCAAGTAAGCGCAACTGATCTATTGGAAGAGCAGGAAAGAGAAACAGATGGGAAGAGTGGAGAGGAAAATGAGGTGGTTTTTTGTCGAGAAAAGAAGGGTAATAGACGAGGTATAAGTAAACAGAGATAGTTGATGCGTGAAATGTTTGCATGGTGTATTAGAAAGCTTACTCGTCTTGGTAATAGATATCCGTCGAGAATTACTGGTGGTTCAGTGAACTGTGGAACTCAAGGAAAATGGTCTTCACGGGGTCGAATGAGGAAAGTAAAAAGGGTTCGTTTGCTTTAGGAACGGCTGTCTTTCTCCTATCCTGTCTTCCTTACTTCGCTTTCGGGACAATGCCGATGGGACCTCAACAGTTGTTCTTCATTCTATCAATTTTTTTTTTTTTTTTAAAAAAAAGGTACCTATTTTGTCCTTACGGGGTAAAAATTCGAACCCGGAACTTCTGCACTGTAACCAAGGCCATTAACCACAATTATTTCACTCCTGCTCCTCGACTGACTGTGTTCAAAGATGTTGCTCACATGGAATTGATGTTGTTGGGGAGTAGGTACACAATTTGTTTACATTTCCTTTCACTCTGTCACATTTCTAATCCCCTGCTTTCCATTCGTCTAAGCTTTATCTGTTTCTCCTCTCCCTCTTTCCATCCCTTTTCTACTCTCCTTTCCCCTCTCTCTCTTTTTTCTACTCTCCCTTCCTCTCTCTCTAGTCTATCTGTTTCCTCTTCCTTTCCCTCCTCTCTCCTTCTCTTCTGTCTCTTCTTTTACCTCTCTTCCCTTTTTGTCCCTATCTCTCACCTCCCCCTCCCCCTTTCTCTCTTTCTCTCTCTCTCTCTCTCCTATGAATGTATGTATGTTCTGAGAATTAACGGAATGGCAAGGTTGAATTCCTACCTCGGTGGTGTAGTGGTCAAGGCGCTCGCCTGGTAAACAGGAGGGCGTGGGTTCAATCCCAGCCGAGGTATGGAATTTTATCCTAAATATAATTTGAGAATTTTTAATCCCAATGGTCAATGACTCGACACGTGAGTGTTACCATGATGAACATGGTCTGTAGAGGGCGACTCGTATCGGATGTTAGGACTACTGAACGACCAAAGTGAGTGCTATTCATGCTACGGCACAGACCACACGAGTCTATTGTACCACTTGTTTCACTGCTACGAAATAAAAACGACGGTGAAACCACTCGTCTTTTTTTCTTTTTCCGAGAGGTTTGAGAGAGGGAACTGGAACTGCTAAGGTCTTATCGTCCCGAAATTGAAGATAGAAGGAGGACAGGATAGGAGAAAGCCAGCCGTTCCGAGAACCTACTTTATCTGGTAGGCACAAAGTTCGCCCAGTACCGGAATCAAACTCGCGACCTAGAACTTACGAGGCAGGCTCGCCCCCTCCAAGCTAACTAGGATGGCAGTTCCAAGTTTAAATTTGACGATTACAGATTACACTCAGCCTTTATTACTAGATATATGGGTATGGGGTTAAAATTTCATGCTTCGACTTGGTATTGAACTATCGTTTATTGAACTCTCGTTTCTCAGACCATTTCATTTGATTTTCGACCCAGGCAACTCACGGTCTTAATGTCCCATGTGCTCGACCATTCTATCAAATAACCAATCAACCAATTGAACTTCACAATGAGGCTCGTCTCCTATTCTATGGATCGATCAATCTTGAGACGAATGGGTTTTGACAGAGCGTCTATTATGTATTATTATCTTATCGAAACTATCACAGTTATTCTTCTGTTATCATAACTATGATGATGTTTTCTTCATGGGCAACATGTGCTCCCAATGATATGGTCATTGCTCGCTACACTAGATTGGAAACAAATAGTGTTGACAGTTTGTAAAAAAAAATAAAAAATAAAAAAACGGTCATGTACCTACTTTTTAGGTTACAAAAGTACGCCACAAAAGTTCAAAAATCGAGGCACCCAATCGAGAGAAAATCCCGAAATCAGGGGTAAAAACAGCAGAACAGATTCCATAAGCCGTTCTTCAGATTCCACAGGGACTTTTTCTATCCGTCCATCAGGGACTTTTGTTACACTTTGTGAATAAGAGGGAAAAAATGCAACTGGAGCAAACTGCAGTATGATGGGAAAAATATCGGAGAAAGAGCAAAAGTTCAAAAATCGGGGCACCCAATCGAGAGAAAATCCCTAAATCAGGGGTAAAAACAGCAGAACAGATTCGATAAGCCGTTCTTCAGATTCGACAGGGACTTTTTCTATCCCTAAAGGGACTTTTGTTACACTTTGTGAATAAGAGGGAAAAAATGCAACTGGAGCAAACTGCAGTATGATGGGAAAAATATCGGAGAAAGAGGAGGAATAAGGGAGAAAGAGAGAGATAAAAAGGAGGGAGGAAGAGATAGAGGAGAGAAAAGCTATTATTTGAATAAAAGTACCTCCCATACTTCATTCATAAATAATCAAAACTTTCACCACAGAGAGGGAGGGAGGGAGAGAGGGAGGGAGGGAGAGAGCTTCATTATGTAAATTCAGTGTTTCAGCTTTCAGTCTCGGATCGCAAAATTATCGTCATTCTTATCTTGACAATTTTATTCATAGGAATTTTTATTTTGTATTTCTATTCATTATAGGTAATATAGGTAGTGCTAAAAAAAGAAAAAAAAAATAGGGTAAAGGTTAAAATACGATCTGAAAAAGGATAATGACCTGAAAAAGGTTGGGAACCACAACCTCGAGGAAATGAAATGATATTTGCATATAGGATTATGTGTATCAGACTTAGGTAGGTGCCTTTGTGATATTCGCTAGTTGAGTCCAGGAAAATACGTAACAAATACAACAACTTTACCAACAACCCTGCTGAAAGAATTACACCAATAGGTACATAGTCGCCATACCTATACTCTGTATTTCAAACCCTTGGTACATGGTACATATTGTATTGTACACAGAAGAAGAAACACATTTTGTTATTTTGTACACTTTTCCAAAATACATAAAATTTAATGTTCGAGTTTGTATTGAAAATCTCGATAGTTGTTTGTCCTAACATCTTTTTACCTTTGTCTTGGAGAGGTGATTTTCCGACACTCTTGTATAGGTAGTTATATTTTATATCTTCTAAGTAGGAACCTCTGTTCATACAATAAGTGGAAAAGTATTTTTGTAAGTCTGAATTCTTCAATACTGATTATTACCCGCTAGTTACATACCCATTTATTTATTTTTCTGAGTAAGCAGAACTTAAATCAAGCCTTGTACACAATAAAGACATTACCCCGCCACACCACACTCAAACAAATAAACATGACAAACATGTAAGTGAAATGCCTCTGCTACTCGTAAAATCCTCACTCCATAGATAAATAGATAGAAATAGATGCTACTAATGCTGAAGATATAAGTGTCTACCTACTTATAATTTTAATTCCCCCCTTGAGAAGTACGCTGGATGACTTTTATGATAAAATTTTGATTAAAAAACGTTTGATGTGTACGGGCAGATCTATGTGTAAACTATTTATCATAAAAAATCCCCCTTTTTCCAAGTAATTTGCTGCGTTCTGGGACTCGAAAAAAGTGTAATAAACAGAAATCCACTTTTTTTCGCTCGAAAAAAATATTTGATAGCCCATAAAGTTTTATGGGTTTCGATGATTTTACTTTATGAGAGATCACTTTTTTGATTTTCACAATAATCCGGAGAAATGGTCCGCTCGTCGCGCCTTGTGATTTGCTAATATGTTCAGATGACTCAGGTATCGGTGGGATAGTAAAAGCATAAGTAGATACCGATGAGTATCTTGAGCTATCTTCTATCAGTAGATTATAGGATTCAGTGGACATTAGTGTCAGTTGGTCAATGAGAAGGATCAGGTTCAAACCGCCCAGGGAGTTGAAGGCAGCTTAAAAATCGTGGTATGTTTAGTGGAAACGGGAAAACTCTTGGCACATCCACATTCCACAATCGTTTCTAATTTTATTGTATTTCCTCCCTACCTTTTTACTCTTCATGGAATATATTCAGTTAAATTGGACCATTTTTGCTTGGGATATTACAAAACATAGCAAATACTTACATAACTAATCTAAGCTAAATGGACATGTGATTTTCGTCAAATGGGTTAAGTATTGTGCCATACTGTTTTTGTGAATTTGTGATACGAGCCAAATTCTAAACTCTTATCGCAAAACAATCAAACTCGATTAGGTTGGTACCACTAAAATGGTTGTCTGTCTTTATTGCCAAAACTGTCTGTATGTCCGGTATTATAGATAGATTATACAGTTTTGATTACCATTTGCCCTCTAGCCGTCTGATGTATGTGTGTTAGGTCCCCTCAGCTGATTATTAGTAGAATCATAAGGACTCGGTCTGTTCCAACTTCAAAGTTTTGTTTGGTGCTGGTAGAGTTCTGAGTTCACCAAACTTGTGACTGACTTGGCCTTAGTGAGTTTTTGACTCTCTTTGAACGCTGATCTATTGATGATTGTTCGCGGGTCTTTGTCATCATTGTCTAGTCGTGTGTTTATATTTTTAATTAATTCATCCCGTCAATCAATTTGATCGTAAATTTTTCCGCGCGTTTTTTGAAAAATAATTTAGTTTGCTATTATTTTTAATTTCGGAAATTAAGTCAAAAGAATAGCTTAGTTTTTAGTTTTATTCCTTTTTAATAATATTTATAACTTTTTTTTAATATTGTCATCAACTTGTTTATTAAATTATTAAATTAATTTTTTACAAAGATATTTTTCACGTTCGTATCAAAATTTGTGTTTTAGAATATTTTTTATAGCTTTTTTAAATTTATAAAATAAAAAAATCATAGTATTTTGCTAACTGAAAATTTATTAATATTTCCCTATAAATATTGTGTCACTTTTGTGTATTTTTTACCATTTTCAACCATCTCCACTTTAATACCATCTAATTTAATTTTCATTACAATTTAACCATTCTTATTATTTCACAAAAAGCTTTTTGTCATTTTTGCAAAATTCTGCAATTTCATTTTAGTGATAAATAGTCTGGTGTGTATTTGCTTCTTTGAGTGGATTAGTGGAGACGCCGTTTTACCATTGTCAAAAGTGATGCCCATTGGAATACCATTGGATGACTAGTCAGTGAAAGCCAATGATTGGATACCCTTATTCATACGGTAAGAGAAAATGTTCCAGATGGGCAGTTAGTTGTTTTCCTTAGCTTATAATTAGATTCACCTGTTATACCTACCTGGAGGTTGATTGAAAGATTCAATTCCAATGGTACCTATTGACTAGGACCTCTGGCGTCTAAATGGGCTGGGATGTTAGCGGATACCACTGATGCCCTGGCCTCGAGTAATCCACAGACATAAAGGTCTCTGTAGTGTCTTTGGTCGATCGATTCAACATCCAACCTTTCAACCACTCTGCATCGGATAATCTTACCGGTTCTTCATTCCACACCCGGGACTCGAACCCCTTTATCCATTGTTTACACAAAGACCCAACCAAGAAACTGAGTACCGTGAAATTTCTTTGACAAAGTCAATTAGGGGCTAATTCATAAAACAGATAGCTTTGTAGACATCCGTGTCTGTTGTACAAACATTCCGTCAACCATTAAAATGTCTGAAATACACCCATCACGTGATGGCTTTCCACGGAATTTTGGAGAAATAGGGCTGTAGTTTTATTTGAATTTCTAGCAACGAGAAATCCATATACTATGAGTATCTATGCAAGTATGCAGTATGTATGTTTGAAACTCTGCTTTCTATTTGGATGACTCATCTCTGCCAATGTCAGTCTGACAGTCAAGTTATGAATCACCAACTAAGCAACTATCCTACTATGAATAACTTTGTATTTAATTGGCACAATAAAAGAAAGATACCGGTAAACATATAATATACATATTATGTTATAACTGTCTTCAAGGTCAGTTTGGAACTCAAGGATGTTCTCTGTCACATCAGCCGCCCCCTGTTGAGAAACCGAGTCTCCAAATACCCGAATCTCTAAATAATCCTCAACCCCACTATAGCAACTATTGCAACAATCCTGTCTGTCCAAATCCAAACAGAAGAAGAGTATTCAATAGCGTCATTTTTTCCCTCAAAACATTCATTGGGTTCAAATAGGTATTTCGCAAACCAACAAAGTAGATTTTCGTGTAACTCTTGGGGACGGGTCGGTGCATTCTACATTATTCACGGGTGAAATTGAAATTAGAAATGGATTTTTAGCTTTTATTTTTCCCCCTCCTACGCTCTCTCTCTCTCTCTCCCTCTCTCTCTCTCTCTCTCTGGATTTATCCCTTTTTTAAATACAAAAATCTATCTGCATTGCATTTTGTCATGGAAGTATCATAGGCTTTTCTATTAACACCAATGGAGAGGACGGTCTGTGTGACATAAATGATGGATTGCATGAAAGTATACAAAATAGCTCTCTGTCGTATTTCTCACGGATACTTCCACTGCAGGTGTTGGAGCTTATAGTTTTAAAACGGGCTTTCCCTGAACGGCAAAAAGAGGAAAGAATGGAAATCAAACCCATTAACTTTGAACACAAAGGAAAAGTTCAATGAAAAAGACAAGAAAGCTGAGAAATAATAGACGTTCGAGAAACTATTATTAGCGAAGTGAGGAAAATATCGAGAGCAAATAGCATGGAAACGTAGGAGAAGAATGAAAACAACATTAATATTTTCAATAGAGCATAAAAAAGAAGAAGAAGATAATAAATTTTGGACAAAAATAACCAAAGATTAATAGAAAGAGAACAAATAGAAATCATAACAGTCGCTATAGAAAGGATACAAAACATACTCGGAACAATGGAACTAATTTCTGTAGAACAAGCTTAAGCATTTGAGAACAAACTATATCCCTTGAAATAACATTGGATCTAGAAATTATCTGTGAGCATCTTTTGAACCCAGAAAGGATAAAATATTAAATTTCAAAATTATTGCCATCTTACATGATCTATTATTTAGGTTCATCGCTGCATACCTTTTTTTAACTTTCTATTTTTTTTTTTTTATGCGTGATTTTTAATATCCGTTTAGACTTATACAATGTAGTATTTTTACCTGAGCAAAGGTTAGGATGCTGTGTTGTGAACAAAGGTATCGGATCTATTAACAAGTTTTGACACCTCATTAGACTTGTGGCGTATAATTACCTCAATATGTCATGTGTTCAAGTGTGAGTCCATTACGTCTTGCAGGGAATTAATTGTGACCCACTCCATCACTATCTTGTGTCTTAATCCGACTGTTTTCGTTCTATCCATTAATATGACTCACAGAATATCTATAAGTCTGTCTATATTTATATTATTCAAATAAAGAACGCCTTAAGAGTACACCAGTACTTACAGGTTACAGGGCTATGTTCAGAAGAAGCAATGATATTGTGAAGAGTGATGAATAAACTTCTCATTATTATTCAAATAAATGAAAATTACTTGCAAAGGAAAACGTAGGTGCCTCACTAACTAATTGAGACTCGTTTGTGTAACCAAAGAGCAAGGTTGATACAAAATTATTGCCATCTTACATGATCTATTATTTAGGTTCATCGCTGCATACCTTTTTTTAACTTTCTATTTTTTTTATGCTTGATTTTTAATATCCGTTTAGACTTATACAATGTAGTATTTTTACCTGAGTAAAGGTTAGGATGCTGTGTTGTGAACAAATGTGAGTTTGATTCAATCTGTTATTGATAAATAATTGCCACCCAGCTGACATTACAGGGGCTAGAAAGTCATCTGTAAGAATATTTATAGGCTCTTCTTCATCTTTATGTTGTTCTTGTTCAACAACCCTCTCTGTTTGTTCAATAAAACGTCTCCATGAAATTTATTGGTGATAAATTATTGGTTGTGTTCCCATTCATATTGAACTCTTTGATGAGGCTGGGCCACAATACCCCAAAACAAATAATCTGGAACCAATAAAATTACCAAAACCCTAAACCAAATGTTTACAGTTAGGTATGTAGTCAGCAATAATCCTTGTCCGTAAGATGTATCGAGAAATTCGTATACTTTTACATTTCCTATAGCGCAATACATATAGGGCTTTTGACAGACCTCTCTCTCTCTCTCAAATCGATTTATATTATATCCTAGATGGCTATATTTTCATTTACAAGTAGTACACAGAGTAACATCTATAATTTATCCGTAGTATACCTACCAACTTGTAAGTTACTACATTGTTCAGTTGACTTATTTGATTACAAAGATCTTTGCGTACATTCTTTGCAAGTCTTAAATAAATTCCTGGAGACTGTATTCGAAGAATTAGTAGCTGAACCTATAAAACAAATTAAAGACACTTTTACATTTCCTAGACCGCAATACATATAGGGCTTTTGACAGTACACAGAGTAACAACTATAATTTATCCATAGTATACCTACCAACTTGTAAGTTACTACATTGTTCAGTTGACTTAGTAGTTTACAAAGATCTTTGAGCTTGCGTACATTCTTTGCAAGTCTTAAATAAATTCCTGGAGACTGTATTCGAAGAATTAGTAGCTGAACCTATAAAACAAATTAAAGAATTTGTAATTCTGTATGCACATTACACAATCACGGAGGTAGACTTGCTTTATTTAGGCTTCCCAATGCAAGTTATACTATGAAAATAACGCGAAATTCGACTAAATTGTTGCATCTTGCATACACAGAAACATGTACATGTATGTCTGTCTGTTACGGCGCTGTTACTCTGATGGACCTTTTGTTGTCCTCTTTTCACGAAGAAACGGCTTGACCGATTTTGATGAAATTTTTTGTGGTTGTTGAGAAGAGTACTGAGGGTGACATAGGCTATGTAAGTTTGTCATATTCCATCCCGATTCAAAATGGCAGCACCTCAAAGTTATGACTCTTATGCCACGCTGATCCCGTACAAAGGACGGGTCAACCAGTCAACCACTAGTAGCTTATAAGAGCCGAGCTTATTAAAAGCTCAACCCATCCTTTGGGGCTGTTTGCCCCTACACTCCTCAAAGTGGGCTTTTTGTGTGGGACATTGTCTGTGGCTCGCTAAGCTTTTCTGGCGGACCTGATGCCTGACAGTGAGTGGCTAGCCTAAGACACTACCCTGTGAGCTGGTACCATAAGCTGGTAAAAAATATGACATGTTCGCCTCTGCACCGATCCAGGTAAAAACCAATTCGACGTTATCTAACTTAAGTTCTTCAGCGTTCATTAAGAGGGACTTTGACCAACACATTTTTAGCTAAATCTCCTTGCTGTGAGCTATTAATTTGAACTGCAGCGGTTGATGTTTGGAACACTCAAATGTAAATGTCTTGTCAATCTTAACTTGTCCTTTTTTTAAATTTAAACAGGTCTTGATTATTGTTCCATAAAATGTAATGTTATTACCAATCAAATATATATTTGGGGCTGTTTGCCCCTACACCTAAGCCTCAAAGTGGACTTTTTGTGTAGGACATTGTCTGTGGCTCGCTAGGCTTTTCTGGAGGACCTGATACCTGACAGTGAGTGGCTAGCCTACGACACTACCCTGTGAGCTGGTACTATAAGCTGGTAAAAAATATGACATGTTCGCCTCGGCACCGATCCAGGTACAAACCAATTCGACGTTGTTTAACTTAAGTTCTTCAGCGTTCATTAAGAGGGACTTTTACCAACACATTTTTAGCTAAATCTCCTTGCTGTGAGCTAGTAATTTCAACTGCAGCGGTTGATGTTTGGAACACTCAAATGTGGTCCACGGCAGTAAAAAAGTTGAGTATGGCTGTTCTAATACATAATTATGTATGTATAATCTGATGTTTAAATACATAGCCGAGTGTAACGTACCTAACATAACCTGCCTGGTGCCTATTGATTGTCTCAGCCTGATCAAGTCATGGGAAATACACATGGAAACGAACTACCATGGAACTGAGTTACTGAACGAAGTATAATGAACAGAACTACCGACGCCAAGTTGCGACTGTTTGGTTTACTGGCTTGGCAAAATGGACATTTCAGTCATCAGAGGAGCGAAAAAAAGAAAACAGTGATTCTCTCTCCAATAAATGCCAGATCTGATAACTGCCAGATCTCGTAAGTTTTTGAAAACAGTAAACAACAGTGTCCAAAGAAGTAAATTCTGTAAAATTTTAGCAATATTGTAGCTTACTAGGAGCAGGTACTAGGTGTGTGTATATTTATTCTGCAATACCTAAAAGCCTACAACTATTTCATCCATACGTGACAGACACTCCATATTGACTGCAATACAAAGTATTGACTCGTTGACTGCAACACAAAATACTTTGCAAGGAAATACGTCTATTACCGCCTATGCAAATTTGCAAATACAAAATGGAATAAAAACAGCCCAGCACAACCCACAAGGAATTGACCAACTTCCCCTCGTCTATTTATTGCTACTGGACATGAAACTCGTGAAATTTGCAACAATCGTTTTACATAGAACAACAGTTGATTGATAGTCTCAAGTCTCAACAGATCTGTCTAAAAACTTTCAAAAATGTCGTGATGAGATTTGATCTCTATTTCATCACATTCAATAAGCCCATCTCATTTCAGAATCAAGGCGCCAAATTATAGGAAATGTGCCAGTCCCGTAACTGCTGTAACTTGGAACATAGATATTGAAGAAGTTTGTTTACAAGAAGACCTATTACCCGAATGACTTCTCACGAATTGGGACGATGTAGTCCCTAGTCCCCTTGGGTGGCAGAGCTAACGATGAGAATCCTGTCTTGAAGCCGATAAAAAAAAAAAAAAAAAAAAAAAAAAAAGCCTCCTATTCACGCTCAAGACACATAGGATTCCTAATTTCCTATTCACGCTCAAGACACATAGGATTCCTAATTTCCTATTCACGCTCAAGACACATAGGATTCCTAATTTCCTATTCACGCTCAAGACACATAGGATTCCTAATTTCCTATTCACGCTCAAGACACATAGGATTCCTAATTTCCTATTCACGCTCAAGACACATAGGATTCCTAATTTCCTATTCACGCTCAAGACACATAGGATTCCTAATTTCCTATTCACGCTCAAGACACATAGGATTCCTAATTTCCTATTCACGCTCAAGACACATAGGATTCCTAATTTCCTATTCACGCTCAAGACACATAGGATTCCTAATTTCCTATTCACGCTCAAGACACATAGGATTCCTAATTTCCTATTCACGCTCAAGACACATAGGATTCCTAATTTCCTATTCACGCTCAAGACACTTAGGATTCCTAATGTCCTATTCACGCCCAAGACACATAGGATTCCTAATTTCCTATTCACGCTCAAGACACATAGGATTCCTAATTTCCTATTCACGCTCAAGACACATAGGATTCCTAATTTCCTATTCACGCTCAAGACACATAGGATACCTAATTTCCTATTCACGCTCAAGACACTTAGGATTCCTAATGTCCTATTCACGCTCAAGACACATAGGAATTCCTAATTTCCTATTCACGCTAAAGACACATAGGATACCTAATTTCCTATTCACGCTCAAGACACTTAGGATTCCTAATGTCCTATTCACGCTCAAGACACATAGGATTCCTAATTTCCTATTCACGCTAAAGATCGCCTAGTATAGTTTAAAATAATCTCTATTTATTCTCATATCCTCCATGCTAAACAGTCTAAACACATACATATACAGGCGAACCTGCCTCACTTCCTACACACGGTACGTAAGTCCTACTCCAAGCAGTGGGCGAGATCCAATATACTTGAAATCGTACCCAGCTACCCAGCACACCACACCGCGAACCGGTGAGCAAACCTGTTTATCCGATGTGATCGCTGAGTTGTCGATCGCACCTTGATGATCGCTGAGCTAGAACACAGAGTCGATCACACCTTGAGAAATTGACAGCAGGTTAAGCGATTAGATCTGATTGTGGATCGATATCAAACAAACGACTCAAAACAAGCAAACTCAGTTACCTTGTTACCTATATTTTACACGAGAGAAACTGCAGAACTTACTACCAGGTCTACAAATGGTGCAATTTGGCCTTCTGCAGATCCATGGAAAATGTCCAAAAATGGACCAACATAAAGTTGGTTGGATACTTTTGAATCCGTTTGAAATTTAGAA
>NW_007380472.1:0-9980 GCF_000475195.1 Diaphorina citri
TCCATTTTTTTTTTTTTTTTTTTTTTTTGTTTTTTTTTTTTGGTACAATTCTCTCAATCAAATAATTATTCAACAAATGGTATAGGTACCCATCCATAAAAGCTTTAGCTTGTGCCACACATGGGGAAATAATTACATAATTACTACAGGGTTGTCACATCAAAGGTTATGTCTCTGCTCATCTCATATAACTTACATACTTACCTGCCCTTTGCTTTTCTGACACCCATATTTATGAACATGGATACTTGCTCTCAATTTAAATGTTGTTCGTGTGGTTAATGATCTTACTAGTGAGATGAGTGAACAAATCATTTACCACATACACCTAGAAAAAATCACATAAATTAATTAATTTTAATCAGATAGTTATTTGGAATTGATGCTGCTATCTTCCCCCTACTGATTCCTTGATATTAATCTCATTCCAGCCTACACATTACTATTAAAATAATAAAGGAAGGACAAACTAAAAATTGTGCAGTTTAATTTGATTAAGTAAATTTACTATGGCGGAAACTGCTGGGTTTATTGTCATATGTATAGCTGATGATGCAAATATTTGTGACTACAATACGTTCACAATAATGTTAATGATTTCCCATATGATTTGTATCCATTATTGGAAAACATAGAGTCAAATGGGAGATGCATTGTTTGGAATTGATGCTTCATATAAGAGCCAGGTAGCCTGTTCATAAATATTGGTGTGATATCCGTGCTAATTTGGATTATGCAAGTGTAGTGGCTTCATTTTTAGCTTTTATTACATGCAAGTAGTGGCCAATGGTTATCCTCAGAGGATTTTGAGAGTCAAATCTGCACAGAAGCAGAACTGGCGTTTACTGTTTATCTTTGTCAGGGTTTGGATTTGGATCAATGTTTTTTCTATTACTACATGCTTTAATTAGTGAGGTTATGTGAACACGCCCACACCTTTACTTGTTCAAAACGACCAACCTCAGTGGTGTAGTGGTTAGCGCGGTGGACTTCGGCTCTGGAGGTTGGTGGTTCGAGTCCAAGTGAAGTCTTCAAATTTAGCGTAGTGTATTAAGCGGGGAACGATATTTGTGACAAACATTTATGCTTAACACAGTTAGAAGTCCTCTTTGTTTGTTAGATACGATACGTAAATGGGGCAATGAACAGCTATCACAGCTGGCGGCTGCAGCTATCAGCTCCAAACTATTAAGCACTACTTACGTAGTCTTTTTTGTGGGAAGGCTGGTGTCAGGTCCATGATGTCCAGGCTCTTGTACTAGGACATGACATGTTCCCTTCCAGAGACTGTTCCATTGCTAAAAAAAAAGAATGATTTCGACCCTTGTGTGAACTGATATCTCTGTCGCAATCAAAATCTCATTAACATATCACACATCTAATGGAATAACGTAACTTCTCCTATTAGATTTCACCAACCTTCTTTTTAGCCCCTTCCAGCCAATCATCTTAACAGCCCTGTTAAGCCTATACCTACAAATGAAATAGAATAACAGGCGGTTAGCTTAACAGGCCTTCTAAGGACTGAAATTTTTTTGGTGAAATCCACCCTAAGAAGTGACGTTATTCCATTAGATGTTTGATATCACCATGCTCCGCCATGTAACATCTATTTCAGGCCAAGTCTGCTGATGAGAGGATTAGCAAGATTAATACCGTAACTGCTATAGTCTTATCGTCCAGAAATTGAAGAGAGAAGGAAGACAGGATAGGAGAAAACCAGCCGTTCCAAGAACAAACATTACCCCATCAGGATAAAATCCACCCCGTGTGGGAATCAAACCCGCAGCCTAGCACTTACAAGGCAGACGCACTACCAACCAAGCTAACTAGGCTGGCTGTTGGGGTATTGAAAGTTGAAAGCTGGGCTCTCATTAAGTGAGGTCTTCCAACCAACTAGAAGGCAATCTAACTTGAAGAGAATTTACATGAACTTAACAGTGTGTAACCAGAAACAATAATCAAAGGTGGTAACAAAAATGTCAGTGGAACCACTTGGAGGGTTTTGGGGTTTTACTTACTTTGAAATAATGGATAAGTCCTGAAATATACCAACTGAGGCAGTAAATGAAACGTTAAGGTTAAGCAGATGAAAAAGGTATTTTCTAGAATAGAATACCTAGCTGAAATTGTAAAATAAGGTAAAATAATTACCTAATTAATTCACTAAAAATAATACAAAAACTACTTTTCATTTTTCTCAATCCACATTCCACATCCTTTTTTTTTTTTTTTCATAAATTTATTTTAAAAGGGGCACGACTTCGATTGTCATTAGCCCCTTTCAAAATAGTTATTCATTTATTTAGGAATAGAATACCTAGCTGAAATTGTAAAATAAACCTCATTAATTACCTATAATTCACTAAAAATAATACAAAAAGTACAAAAACTACTTTTCATTTTTCTCAATCCACATGTTTGTATTGTTTGTGAATTTTGAATATTTGAAATTTCGTGCCAATTTTTTTAAGGTTATGTAGGCGTATTTTTTAGGCGCATTTGACGATCCCTCCCGAGTCTAGCGGAGAAAAACCAGCAGCACGATGGTCACCCGTCCAAATACCAACCATACGCAACGTTGCTTAACTTCCGTGATCTATTGGGAACTGATACATTCAGTGTGCCATCTCCACTAGCTATTTTTTTTCTTTCTTTTTAAGATGGGTGTTTCACCGCCGTGTTTATCAAAAAACAATTGCTACATTAGACGCATGTGGTCTGTGTCGTAGCATGCCCAACCCGTAGAATGCCTCTCATCAGATGGGCGAGAAGAGACACAATACTTCCCATTTAGGTGCTGGGTCAACACGAGAACACCAGAAAGTACAATCCCTCGCTCCCTTGAGCGGGAGAATTTGAATTTATCAATAAAATCAAGAAGGGTGGGATTCCGTAGGACGCAGTTATGTAGGATCAAGGATCGGTTTAATTTTGAAGTTCAAATTAAGTATTGCAACTATTGCATTGATTCGGATATTACACCTAAATCTCTCCACAGTTACTCAGTTTTTACGTCCAAGTCCAAAGGAACTTATGCATTCAGTGTGCCATCTCCACTAGCTATAAGATGGGTGTTTCACCGCCGTTTTTATCAATAAACAATTGCTACATTAGACGCGTGTGGTCTGTGTCGTAGCATGCCCAACCCGTAGTATGCCTCTCATCAGATGGGCGAGAAGAGACACAATACTTCCGATTTAGGTGCTGGGTCAACACGAGAACATCAGAAAGTAACCCGTTGAAATATTTGCAATTGAAAAACGAGTGATTTTTTTTTATGGTGGGATTCGAACTCGGAACCTTCTGCATGGCAAGCAAGCGCATTACCACATTAACCGAATTCGCTGTAGAACCCAACATAATATATTTAAATTTGTGTTTCTAGGTGTATGTGGTAAATGATTTGTTCGCCCAGCTCAGGAGTAAGATCATTAACCACGCTAACAACCTGCCAACAACGTTCACGAGACTATGATTTAAAATTTAAAGGAGCATAGTTTTTGTTTTTAAGGAGCCAGGTCTGTGGATCAGGGCAGCTTCATATTTCAATGCAAAACCTTTCTTTTTAAAGCACACTCATTGAACTAAAAATCTCCATAATGTGAAACCAAGAAGCACTCCTTAGAAGACATTTAAGGTGGCTCTTTTTCAGGGTATGTAGATATTTCTATATTAAAAACAAGAGAAGGAATGTATACTTGTATAGGTAAATTCTACACACGCAAAATGGCAAGTAACGAAAAAAAAAGGAAAATACTTCAAGTAAAAAAATAATCAACTTTTCTTTTTCATTGGGAAAAATAACAATGAAATTCAAAAATATGGCAATACTGGGGACGGGGGAGGGGTTAAGATTAAGAAAAGAAAAATCAGTGGTTGGGTGGAAGAGCTCCTCCAGGAAGAGGAACAAAAAATTGCTAATTGACACTCATTAATTCGAATAAAATCCAAATAATGATAGCAAGGATAGCGTTTGAGGAGAATGTTGATGGATACCGATTGAGGGGAAGACCACGATCCAGATGGAAGGACAACATTAGGAAGGATGTAGAGCTCATGGGAATAAATCCGGAAGAATGGAAGCAAGTGGCTTTGGAGAGAGGAGAATGGGCAGCTGCTGTGACACAGGCATATGGTCGTTAAGGCCGCAGCCAAGGATAAGTAAGTAAGTATCCAAATAATGATGTCATTGTAGAAAAAAGAAGAAGAAAAAAAAACCTATGATAGCCCCTATGAACCAATGTGGGGTCTTTTTGTGTGTCGGTAGTAGTTATATTTTGTCAATAAAAAATAAGGAATGACAGTACAAGG
Source organism: Diaphorina citri (assembly GCF_000475195.1). Lineage (NCBI taxonomy): Eukaryota > Metazoa > Arthropoda > Insecta > Hemiptera > Psyllidae > Diaphorina > Diaphorina citri. The sequence continues at coordinate 4,315 of NW_007380472.1, forward strand.
AATGTAATTGAACGTTTGTAAAAAAAAAAAGAAAGGAATTTTCAATTGTGTTAAGCATAAATGCTTGTCATAAATGTCGTTCCTGCTTAATGCACTACGCTAAATTTTACGACTTGACCTGGACTCGAACCACCAACCTCCAGATCCGAAGTCCACCACTACACCACTGGGGTTGGTTAATTGAACGCAAGGAATGTAATTGAACGTTTGTAAAAAAAAAAGAGGAAAGGAATTTTCAATTGTGTTAAGCATAAATACTTGTCATAAGTGTCGTTCCCTGCTTAATGCACTTCGCTAAATTTTACGACTTGACCTGGACTCGAACCACCAACCTCCAGATCCGAAGTCCACCACTACACCACTGGGGTTGGTTAATTGAACGTTTGTATTGAAAAGGGAATATTTCACAGTTAGGAGCTCTGTGTCTCGAGGATAGGTCTAAGGGCCGAAAAATGTCGTTCCCTGCTCAATGCACTACGCTAAATTTTACGACTTGCCGATAGAGCCCTTAGAGGATAGGTCTAAGGGCTCTATCGGCATGTGCGGGGGCGGTACACTCGGGTTCGGTCAAGGGGGCAGAGGTGGGAGGGGCGTATTCCCTTGATATTTCAGAGCTTGGAGCTCTGTGTCTCGAGGATAGGTCTAAGGGCTCTATCGGTATGTGCGGGGGCGGTACACTCGGGTTCTCTCAAGGGGGCAGAGGTGGGAGGGGCGTATTCCCTTGATATTTCAGAGCTTGGAGCTCTGTGTCTCGAGGATAGGTCTAAGGGCGCCGTCGGCAGGCGTGGGGGCGGTACACTCGGGTTCTGTCAAGGGAGAGGCAGACTTGCGGGTGGCAAACTGGTAGATGTCCGCTTCGAGATCGGATGGTAGGGGTTTGTCCACGGACAAGTGCATGGAGAGACCCTCTAGCCAAACCTCGAGTACCTGGGGTGCCGGAAATATTATCAAATTATGAAATTTTTTGTGGTAAAGCAGAGAGAGCTTCTTCACAACTTTGGTGGGTATCACTGCATTAATAAGTGCCTCCTTCAATATTATTGATCCTCATCTACTCGTATTAAAGTAGCTACTCAATTGTCCTCACGAGGCTGAGTGCACCCTGAACTCCAAGCAGAGAGCGAAAAAACTTCGACCCCGCCGGGAATCGAACCCGGGACCTCCGGTGTGCAAGCCTAGTGTGATACCTACTCGGCCACGGAGGCTACTCAGGAAAATATCATGTTGAAATAAAAGGTATTGATTTTAAGGCAGGAAAGTCTGGTGGTAGGTACAGACACTGGTTATAGTGGTTTTGCCAGCGACTGAAGACCACCAAATAGATAAATACATAACAAACTAGGCCGGAGAGTCTATTATCTATTATAAAGGAAAATATTATCAAATTATGAATTTTTTTGTGGTAAAGCAGAGAGAGCTTCACAACTTTGGTGGGTATTACAGCATTAATAAGTGCCTCTTTTAATATTATTGATCCTCATCTACTCGTATTAAAGTAGCTACTCAATTGTCCTCACGAGGCTGAGTGCACCCTGAACTCCAAGCAGAGCGAAAAAACTTCGACCCCGCTGGGAATCGAACCCGGGACCTCCTCCGGTGTGCAAGCCTAGTGTGATACCAACTCGGCCACGGAGGTTACTCAGGAAAATATCATGTTGAAATAAAAGGTATTGATTTTAAGGCAGGAAAGTCTGGTGGTAGGTGCAGACACTGCTTATAGTGGTTTTGCCAGCGACTGAAGACCACCAAATAGATAAATACATAACAAACTAGGCCGGAGAGTCTATTATCTATTATAAAGGTCTTGTAGAAAATGGACAGCTTACCTCAAACGGGGGCCGCTGGTCCGGATTCAAATCACAGCAGAGGAACGCTATCCGGACAAACGGCTCGGGACACGAGGCGCAGAACTTATTGCGGAAATCCGTCTGGTCCAGCCCGAAGTCCGGAGAGCGTGGTAGATAGTCTGGATCGGCCGGCACTCGGCCTATGATCTCGCACAGTACGATCCCGTAGGAGAACACGTCTACGGTTTCATCGTACTCCTGGCCGGTCATCATTTCCGGAGCCATCCAGTACGGGTTGCCTACCTGGAAAATTAATTGAATATTTTTAACCCTTTCAACCCTAAAGGGACAATACGTCCCACAGAGACATGATCTTTAAAATGCGATAGATCATCCCAGACCTATCGAAAAAATTCCGTTCTCATTGTTTTTCAAAAGTTTCTTTTGTGATCTAAGACGTCAGTAAAATTCACTTGGCTAACTTGTCTGGTTTTGTCTCCATATCGATTTTTCTTCAGTAGTCCTAGGAGGACATAGGGATAGATCATCCCAGACCTATCGAAAAAATTCCGTTCTCATTGTTTTTCAAAAGTTTCTTTTGTAATCTAAGACGTCAGTAAAATTCACTTGGCTAACTTGTCTGGTTTTGTCTCCATATCGATTTTTCTTCAGTAGTCCTAGGAGGACATAGGACTTTGTAGTGGTCTTATATAAAGCCCAAATAATAATTCCTGATCAGAAAAATTGAAAGATTCTTCCTAAAATAAGTCGGGGTGAAAGGGTTAAATCAAAAAATTTGGACCGATTGCAATACTTTCATTACTAGTATAGCTTGTTATACTGTAGTAATAGAAAGTAAAAATAAAATCAAAAAGACAATTTAGATTCGACTTTCAACAAAGAAAATTTAATGAGCTTTCGAGAATACTCGGATTCCCATCCTCAGACCGAAAACCACGAGAGAGAGGTGTTTACGAGCACTGGAGTTGAAGTTCACCAAATTTTCGCGCTACCTTAAATTAACTTTAGTTAGGAATGATTCTATTCATTTTTTTTTTCAACAACCATTACTTACCACAGTATATCGCTTCTTCCGTGCCCCTCTCCTCTGGGCCGCCTTCCTAGGTACCTTAGCCATGACTGTGGTTGGCGCCCGGGGGCCCTGATGTATTATACGTGCGAGGCCGAAATCCGCAACGACTACGGTTTTGTCCTGCGGGACAGAAAAGGGTTGGAAATTAGGTTCGTTCTCGGAACGGCTGGCTTTCTCCTATCTTGTCATCCTTCTCTCTTCGCTTTCGGGACGATAGGACCTGGATAGTTACAGTGCCTTCTATCAAAACTCTTAAAAAAAATGTCAAACTTTATTTTTTCCAATTTAACTAAATAAATGAGGCCTTTTTAAAAATATTGGGATAATAGGCCTTCTTAGTCTTGGCCGACAGTATAAATAAGGTAAGAGGTACATATATTAAATAAATTTGCCCCAAGTGAAAATCGAACCCGGAACCTACCTCTCTGACTAGACAGTTCTGGGAGTTGAGGTCCCGATGAATCAAGTTCATGGAATGGAGGTAGGTCATCCCGGCTGCAATGTCCCGGGCAAAGTTGACCCGTTGTCCCCAGGGCAGAGGTTGGCCGGGATCCTGCAGGAGTTCTTTGAGGGTGCCCCCGGCTATGTACTCGGTAACGAGGTTGAGTTTGCGGTCCTTGTAGAGGACACCTATGAACCGAATCACGTTGTGGTGATGGAGGGACCGGAGCACGGCAACCTGAGAGAAACAATGGAAAATATTTATTTATTAACCCATGAGAGCCGAGGTCTACATTAAGACCAAATCCTTCTCCCTTTTTCGCTAATATCTCAGTCGCTCCACGTCAGTGTGCATCGCGGATTTGTCTATTACATAGATAGAAAACAAAATTTCCTACTATTTTCACCATTATTTGACATATTTACTCAGTACGGGTCCGGAGTTAGAAGCGGTTAAATTTCAGCAAGATCTAATGGAGAAAAAGAAGTTCGTCTCTTATGGTTTAATATCTCCCTTCTGATATCCGCTATGGTAATCTTTAATCAGCATTCGTCTAAGCTGGATCTGCCAATGAATGTTGATTATTATAAAAGCCACCATCACTGGACCACTCATCATCTGGAAACAAACACAATATTTCCTTTATTTTTTCCGTTCAAATTAAAAACAGACTGGACAGCTACCACAGGCAAATAAATTAATACATCCAATATAATGCCATCATTTCAAGAACAACTGGGATTGAATGATGATATTTAAATTATTTAACTTGGAATGGTTTGTTGGTAAAATTTAATATTTGGGAATCCTTTCAAAACAAAGGAAATTTTTACTTTTTATTAAGTACCTACCTACTTACCTACTGCATTATAGCAAATAATATACTAGTACATAATGAGAAAGTATTGCAATCGGCCCAAATTTTTTCATTAGGTAGTTTTTGAGTCCATTTAGATTTAGACTATGCCAATGGGGTCCTTAGAAGCCCCTTTCCCAAGTAAGGTCTATTAATAGTTCACTGTTTATCACACCCACCTGTCCACAATTCTGACAAGCCTCTCCATATTTGCCATTGTAGTCCTCCTTGCAAAACAGAAGTCCATCTTTCTCAAAGTACCAATTGTCCAGCATAACATCACAGGCTGAGCATCTGGAAAATGAGATAACAATAGGTAGATTTAACAATCATGTTGAGAGAATGTAAATTTCATGAAGTGATAAAATGTATTAGAATATTGTACAATATATAACTAAATAGTACCAGCCTGAATTCCCCTTGCTAAAGATATAGCAAAGGTTGAGTGTAAAGGGCATCCACTCGTAAAATTTTGTAGCCAAAACCAAATGTCAGCCCCAAGCAATCACCCTAGTTAGGACTGATTGAGAGGCTGATGAAAAACGCTGACCCTGTCTGTACACAGGAAAAGGCAAAGAAGAAGATGGTCTTATCTTGGGCATAACTTCAACTCAACTCCATACACAAAAAGCACACTCTAAGGCTTATGTATAGGATCTTTCGGGCAACTGCCCCAAAGAATAGGTTAAGCTTATACAAATCTGGCTATAACTCACCAATACAGAATGGACCTCTCGACCAAAGCATAGGACTCGCCATCTCCTATACAGCAGCTACATGAGGTACATTTGAAACACTCGGGATGAAACTTGTGGTCCCCCACCACCATCACTGGACCACTCATCATCTGGAAACAAACACAATATTTCCTTTATTTTTTCCATTCAAATTAAAAACAGACTGGTTTGTTGGTAAAATTTAAAATTTGGGAATCCTTTCAAAACAAAGGAAATTTTTACTTTTTATTAAGTACCTACCTACTGCATTACTTATAGCAAATACTATACTAGTACATAATGAGAAAGTATTGCAATCAGCCCAGATTTTTTCATTAGTTTTTGAGTCCATTCAGATTAGACTATGCCAATGGGGTCCTTAGAAGCCCCTTTCCCAAGTAAGGTCTATTAATAGTTCACTGTTTATCACACCCACCTGTCCACAATTCTGACAAGCCTCTCCATATTTGCCATTGTAGTCCTCCTTGCAAAACAGAAGTCCATCTTTCTCAAAGTACCAATTGTCCAGCATAACATCACAGGCTGAGCACCTGGAAAATGAGATAACAATAGGTAGATTTAACAATCATGTTGAGAGAATGTAAATTTCATGAAGTGATAAAATGTATTAGAATATTGTACAATATAACTAAATAGTTCACTAATCTTCAAAAGCACTTTGAAGTTGCATTGACCCAGATTACCCAGATGTAAAAATAAGGCTTTAAAAAAAAAAAAAAAAAAAAAAAAAAAAAAAAAAAAAACACACAGG
>NW_007380472.1:10456-13858 GCF_000475195.1 Diaphorina citri
GTTCTCCATGCGGTCCATCTGCTCCCCATTATACTTCACTTCTCTCCCCTTCTCTCCCTCCCTCTTCAAGTTCCTGTGAGTAGTTTCAAATCAGCCCTCCCTTCCTTCGTAGCTCACTCAAGGGGACAGGGTCTGATAACCTTTGCACTCATAGAAAACCGCCCCGGGGAAACTTCGGAGAAATAATCACCCTACTTTCTTTTTTTTTTTTATGTGTTGTTGTGGTTGTCATTGTAACGAATGTTCAATGTTGAATGTTCTGTATCTCGTTCAACGCGACCTGATCCACTCCACAACTTGTCATTCTCTCGTCTTTTTTACTCCTTGAGCCTTGAAAAAGAAGATGCTGGTGACAGAGATATCCAGGCCTCTTTTAGCTAATTTTTTGTATGGCTGGATGGAGAATGAAGACGGAAAGCACGGTCTATGTGCACTGCAGATATCAGTTCTGAGAAGCGCGAAGCAAACACGAATGACCTTTTCCAGTTAATACAAGAAAAGAGTCTGACAAGCGCGAGATCATTGAAAGTATGCTGGGAGGGCGGGGGAGGGGGCATAAGACAGGGGGAGGGGGGCAGGCCCGGCCTCTTGCGGTTGACTGCGGCCGGATCATGCTCGATGGTGAGCTGGGAATAGGAAGAAACGGGTGTTAATAAAATCAAAGGTCCCGGGTTCGATCCTCTCCATCAACAAAAATTTTAACTTGTCTATCGATTGCAAATTGCACGGTTCAAGGGGGCACGGTTAGCCCCGTGGTAACTTGTTTGCTTGCCACGCAAAAGGTCCCGAGTTCGATCCGCACCATAGTATCTAAATGAGAAGTATTGTGCTTCTTCTCGCCTATCTGGTGAGAGGCATACTACGGGATGGGCATGCTACCACACATTATTATGTAACACTTTATTAGAATTTTGTACAATACATTAGGTTCAGAACAAAATCACAATAGAATACCTAGACCTACCTAAAAGAAAAACATAATAAATAAATAAATATGAACACAATTCTAAGAGGCGCGGGCGGGATTATTGCCTAGGGCATTCTACCATTCTTGTCATTTAAGTTATACATACCTGCAATACTGTATCCGTAGTATTTCGTATTAGACTTTCTACTTCTTGCAGTGGTTTATCTCGTACAGGGGTTCCGTTCACCTCGAGAATTCTATCGCCCAGATGAAGGCTCATGAGATCAGCACGGGGGTCCAGTCTGAAAATTCGTGAAATAGGGCCCACAATAAGTACCTATCAACGGCAAAAAGCCAGCCTAGTTAGCTTAGTTGGTAGTGCGTCTGCCTTGTAAGCGCTAGGCCGCGGGTTCGATTCCCGCCCGGGGCGGATTTTATCCTGATGGGATAATGTTCGTTCTCGGAACGGCTGGCTTTCTCCTATCCTGTCTTCCTTCTCTCTTCTATTTCGGGACGATAAGACCCTAGCAGCTACAGGTCCCTTTATCAAACCTCTATAGCAGCCTACTGCTGGGATAGAGGAGTTCCCTTAGTTCTATTCGAACAGATAAAACAGCAAGTGACTACCTCCTCTTTTTCTTCCTAGTCATTTCTTATTTGAATAGGGTCGGCGTTTCTTGTCAGTCTCTTCCAGGTTCCAGGTAGTCAGTACTACGAATGCTCAAATTGGGTTGTTAAATAATAAATAATTCCACCTTCACCAAAAAGTGCTGGTTCTTACCTTGGTACAGAGGGATTGTTAGTCATGCCCGTACAATATCTATAGGTTACTTGTACCAAGCTGATGGTAAGACAAACCAAACTCATTAGTAGACTCCAAAGCCACCTGAAAATGCCCAATGTTAAACATTAGTACATATTAGTAATTAATTTTCTGCATTACCTGATTTAAAAAAATATATACGAGCATTAGTTGTTTCGGAGCGAACGACCAAATGTCCCTAGTGTTAACCTGCCTCGGTGGTGTAGTGGTCAAGGCGCTCGCCTGGTAAACAGGAGGGCGTGGGTTCAATCCCGGCCGAGGTATGGAATTTTATCCTCAATATAATTTGAGAATTTGACCACAATAATAGTAGTAGCCTACTGCTGGAGTAAAGGGACTTTTCAGTCCTATGCGAGCAGTATAAATAAGCACTATTATTATTACTACTACTACCTAACCTCTTCTGGACTTTCAACTTAAAGCATGAGCAGTATAAATAAGCACTATTATTATATTATTAAAAGGGGGAAAAGCACTTCCACACTTCCAGTCTAGTTAGTTTGGTGGGCAGGGCGCCTGTCTTGTAAGCGCTAGGTCGCGGGTATGATTTATAATACATACTTAATAACTCTTTATTGTAATAAATAACAAAATTACAACAGGGCGTGATTATTGCCTAAGGCAATCTCTGCCATCAAACCCTTACAACTACCACTTAGTCCACGATTTCCGCTCGAGGCGAACTTTATCCTCGACAAATAAGGTTCTGTGGCGCTCACAACAACACTCAACACTAAATATAATCTTACATAGAAAACGCAGGTTCTCGTTTTCCATTGACGTGACTTCTGAACGAGTACCAAAGACCATTTTGAAAGTGAAATCAACAATACTTTCTTTATTTTATTCAAAATGGTCTTTGGTACTCATTCAGAAGTCATGTCAATGGAAAATTGCTACAAAAAGACTGAAAATCCAAGACTTACTCAGATATACAGAGGTTAGAGAAGACGGGCGGCGCAGGTTGTGACGTATCCAGAGCCAGCTTGATACCCTGACTACAGTGAGCACTCGGTTGTATCTCCACTAGCCGGATACAGTGAGGTTTCCGCATCATGGGAAATGCGGCATCCTTGGCCCGGCCCAGCGGCTGCATTTGCCGCTTGTAACACAAGCCGCTGGAAATCAAATGCATTGGAAATTTATTAATGAACACAATTTATTTTTATTTTATTTTATTATCTTTTTTTACTATTTTTCTATCATCAATTAACTTGACGTACCTCCAAACATCATCGTAATGAATAATAAGTAACTTCACATAATAATAATATATTAATATAAGTATCTCAATATACAATAATCAAGATGGAATTGAAACAATAACATCCTCTCTCCAAACCTCAAACGATCGAATCCACCCCCAGGCCGCACGAGCGGAGGAGAAAGAGAACGGCCCCGGGACCAGAGATGTATATGTGTATTCATTCCATTTGTTTATTATTTTTTATTATTTTATTACTTATATTATTTTATTAAGTTATTCATTATTCATCTATCTATTATACAGAAAAATAGTGAAAAACAATAATAAAATAAATAAAAAATTGTGTTATTAATAAATTTATAGATTTGAAGGACGACCAACTTCTCCAGGCCGGCTCTGTCGCGTTAACCGCCAGAGAGAACGGCGGCGCCAAGATGAGCGCTGGGCCGGTCCACCACAGGACAT
>NW_007380472.1:14316-23529 GCF_000475195.1 Diaphorina citri
TATAAAAAAAAAAAAAAAAAAAAGAGGCTTGGGGGGAAGGGCCTCCCCCCCCAAAAAAAAAAAAAAAAAAAAAAAATCAACGGCCATTGAACCACTAGAATATTTTAGCTTTTCATATTCTTAAAAAAAAAAAAAGATGTGTAGGTAAAAAAAAGATGTGTAGGTAGGTACTTCACCACTTTTTTTTGAAGTGATCAGATAAATTTCGTACCTCTTTAAGAAAGTTCTTCTCGGCTTCTTCGTCCACCCTGTATAATTCTTTGAGAACCATCACCTCGCCCGTCTCACGATGCGTCACCCTGTATACTTGACCGAAGAAACCCTGGCCTGAAATAGGAAATAATAAAATGGATTAAGTTTTTTCCACTGCCGTTTTTATTTCGTAGCAATGAAACAACTGCTACATTAGACGCATGTGGTCTGTGTAGTAGCATGCCCATCCCGCAGTATGCCTCTCATCAGATGTGCGATCAACTAATTGTTGATTGAAAAATAATAATAATAATAAATATTTCTTGCATGATGGACTAATGAACCATATGCATTTGTGTATATTTTCTTCTTTTCTTTTTTAAGTTTGATAGAGGGAACTGTAACTGTTAAAGTCTCATCATCCCGAAAGCAAAGAGACAAGGAACACAGAATAGGAGAAAGCCAGCCGTTCCGAGAACGAACCTTATCCGGTCAGGATAAAATCTACCCCAGGCGGAAATCGAACCCGCGACCTAGCGCTTACAAGGCAGACGCGCTAGATTCCAAGCTAACTAGGCTGTCAGAAATATTTCTTAATTTTTAAGCTTTTTTTTTAAAAAAAAAAACCCTCCTCAGTATAAGAACATTAGCTCTATTTGAGTACAAAGATCAAACAAGAAGGTCTTTGTAAATAATATGTACTGTATTATATGTTGTTAAACCCATAAAATACACGAGACCTTGTTTAGACTGTTGGGGTAACAGGACTTTTTAGTCTCATTCGAACAGGATAAACAAAGTATATTCGATAGGCCGCGGGTTCGATTCCCGTCCAGGCCGGATTTTCTATTCCATTCTACTTACCCAGCAGAGGTCCCCTCACTAGATCTGAAGCTCTGAATATCCTAGACTTACTAGCTTCTACTCTGAAAGATCTGGATCTTGTGCGAGACAAATCACAAGCAGGTCGAAGGGATTTAGGAGGAGAGCTGAGGAAGAAAAACACCTGATTAGTCCTGAGGATGCCATCATGAGATGCTGAAACATATTGACTCTTTTCCAGTAACACAAACGAAGCGGGAAGAGTCATTGACTATGACGTCATCGTGTACGGGAGCGTATGCTGTGACGTCAAAGTTCAAGATTTATCGGTATTTTTTTAATCGATTTTTCTCCGGACCTATAGAAGTCGTAGAAGAAAAAGTTCCCGAGTTCCTCATTTTTTCTGCTCTCTGACTTCAAAACCTCACCTAAGTCAGCGCAACTGCTCTATTCTTGTAAGTTGTAACTTGTAAGCAATGTTACTGTTGGTGTTGTTGTGTATTTTTTTTTTTTTTTTCATCCCACTAATAAAGAGCTTCAAAGGGGCCCCAAAAAATACTCACGTTTCCAATAGTCTGGACAGGGAACTCGATCGTTCCTTCCCTCCCCGACTAAACTTGATGAGTGTCCTTGAACTTCTCCCTCCCTCTCTCCCCTCTCTTCCACTCATATACCCCTCGTCTACCTTGCGATACCTCTTGTCCTGGGAGGGCGGGGCAAATATTTCAAACATGTTCATAGTCCCTAGGGCTATTAAACCTTTGATATTTTGGTTGTATCATGCTTGCCTTTCTGTTAGGGTTTCAATCAACTAGCCTCAAAAGAAATACAGAAATACCTACCTTCAACTTCAAAAACAATGCACAGGTAACCTTTATATTGGTTGCTGAGATATCAAAAACTTTGTGAAATATTGAATTCAAGAATAGGTACAGCCCTGGTAACTACCTATTCTACTGAGAATTCATGTACCTACGTAACTACGTAATTTAATATGTAACACCACAGTTTATTATTCTCTTTCCTCTGATATATAACCCATGATAAGGAGTTTCTAGGTACTTTTGTGATTGGTATGACAATAAAACCTACTGAATTCTTTCTTAGATCTACCTATTTCTTATTAGCCACAAAAACACTTGTTACCTTTGTAGCTTACTACCTACTCACTTTGCTTCTGGGTTCCTGAATCAATATAGTGCCACTAAAAACAAAGGACTCACAAGTTTAATAAATAAGGAGACAGTTCTAAATTACTAATCAGAGACATGTTATCAAAAATCATTAATTAATTAACTAATCTGGCAATTATTTAATTCAAAAATAAATTAATTAAATTTCAGAATCCACCAGTGTTTTGTTGACATTTTTGTGAAGGCCACCCACTGATAGGAAGCGAGCAAGAGCAAGCATGCAACTTTCCAATGGTTTAAAAAAAGGTTCACAAAAAAACATATTTGTTTGGCTGCGCCTGCGCTACGCCAAACCGTTTTGCTTTGGGAACCACTTTAATCTGTTTGAACGTCATTGGCTAGCTTCACACAGTACGTTATCAATTCAAAAACCCGCGAGAGTTTTAAAAATTCAAATAAAATTAAAAAGATTGCACGGAAAAAGAAAAAGCACAATTTTTTTTAATAACTTGTGAAACGGCTATACCTACCTAGATAGTTTTTTTTGCTGGAGTCTTCTTTACAAAGAGAAGCATTATTATGAATTCCGCCAATGCCATTACATCTCAGACATCACTGTATGTGAAACCTTCCATTTTTGATCTGGTTGCTCAAGACTCCATGTCAGAACTGATACAACCAGCCTTCAAGAAAGTAATTTATGTAAGTATGAACCTATCTTTCTACTAGGGTAATGAAACTGCATAATAAACAATTGAGGGGCTTGATGGAAAATTGGCGTAAGGTGACATATGCCCTTTTTTCATCCTTGGCCTTAATTTCAGTCTTAGCTGACAGAAAGAAATTTATCTTGGTAAAAACCACCTAGGAGAAAGAAGACATATTATGAACATGCTAGAGGAAAGAAGACATCGCTGGATAGGACATCTCTACAGGCATAATGATTTCATGGTTGCAATCATTGAAGGAAGGATATTACAAATTTTCATTAGTAAATGGTTTCTTCACCGTTTTTACTATTGTAACTTTTTATCTTTTGTTTCAGTTATGTGTTCTGTTTCAAGTGTATAGCAGAGAAGTTAAAGTCCTCACATCAATGTCCTCTGACTGGCATACCTTCTAGTATTGACGATCTCATACAGGTATATTCTGCCCCAGCATCGTGATAACTGACGCGTCATGACGTTTCGGCGCGGCGCGTCTGGGTACAAGTGGGACCGGGCCGTAAAGCTAGCAGCGTTTATTTACCGGATATGTCAGCAGATCTGTCCTGTAATCCGGAAGAAAGATTGCCGGAGTGACGACCTGAATAGTATACAATACTTTCTACCTGGCCGGTCGACAAACGGAAGCATGTGTGGTGATTTTATCCTGAACGGATAATGTTCGCTCTCGGAACAGCTGGCATTCTCTTATCCTGTCTTCCTTCACTCTTCGATTTCGGGACCATAAGACCTTAGCAGTTAAAGTTCCCTCTATCAAACCTCTTTAAAAAAAGTCTCCATTTGGTTTGTATTTGTAAGGAAAAAAAAATCACTGGTTACATTACTTGCCTTATTCCTACCAAAAGTTAGGATAAGGAAAGTAAAAAGGAAAAAACACCCTGTAGGCATACATATTTTAAAAATGACTTGTACCTATCTAAGGGTGGCCCACCCTGTATTCTTTTGTTTTTTCCCCTTTCCTCTCCTCCTCCTCCTCCTTTTCTTTCCTTTATTCTCTCCCTCCTTGATCTTCTCCTGTTTTTTGTCGTCCTCGTCTTCCTCTTTCTCCTCCTCCTCTTGTTCTTTCTTCTCTTCCTTTTATTCCTCTTTTCCTCTTACACTCATTTTTATCTTCCTCTTTACCTTTACTTCCTCTCCCTCCTCCTTCTCTTCCTCCTCCTCCTCTTCTTCATCTTTTTTGTTTTCCTCCTTGTTTTTTTATCTCCCTCCTTCTCTTCCTTTTACTCCTCTTTTCCTCTTACACTCATTTTTATATTCCTCTTTACCTTCGTCTTCCTTTTCTTCCTCTCCCTCCTCCTTCTCTCCTTCCTCCTTCTCTTCCTCCTCCTCTTCATCACTTTTGTTTTCTTCCTTTTTATCTCCCTCCTCCTTCTCTTCCTCCTCCTCCTCTTCATCACTTTTGTTTTCCTCCTTTTTATCTCCCTCCTTCTTTTCCTTTTTCTCACCTTCCTTTCCCTCCTTCTCCTCTTCCTCCTTTTGATCTACCTCCGTCAGCCTCTTTTCACATTAAAGTCTATCTCCAGCGAAGCTTACAAAGTCCGCGTTTTATCCCCATCATTTCTGTGACTGCGAGAGAGTGAAATCTTCATTCCACTATGAGCTTGAAAGTTCAACTCAGTCATTCAGCGAGCTTGTCAAAGTTCAGTCGTGCTAAACTACTCGCGTTTGTAGCGGTGAAATTTTAAAAGTGAGGTGAGAGGGAGGTTTTGCTTGAAAAAAAGTTCGCGATTTTTTTTCTAATTTATTTTTTGAAAAAGAAATACCCTGTTGATAGAAGATTAAGGAAAAAGCTACAGTACTGAAGGCCATTAATGCAAGCGTTAAGCCAGTTTCGATTTGCGCCCGGGGCGGATTTTATCCTGTTGTTGTTGTAACGCTGGCTACATCAAACAGTTTCAAGGCCGAGGAAGTTTGCCGCTGCAACAGGATCCGTCCACAGTGAGGTGGGGTCCAGATCAGTCGGTTTTGCTGTACAATCAAATAGGTGAGGGACATCGTGTTGGTGATTTTATTCTGAACGGATAATGTTCGCTCTCGGAACGGCTGGCATTCTCCTATCCTGTCTTCCTTCACTCTTTGATTTCGGGACGATAAGACCTTAGTAGTTACAGTTCCCTGTATCAAACCTCTTTAAAAAAAAGACTCCATTTGATTTGTATCTGTAAGGAAAAAAATCACTGGTTACATTACTTGCCTTATTCCTACCAAAAGTTAGTATAAGGAAAGTAAAAAGGAAAAAACACCCTGTAGGCATACATATTTTAAAAATGACTTGTACCTATCTAAGGGTGGCCCACCCTGTATAGAACCCTTTGTAAGATTTTTTGGGGGCCGTTGGGTTATTGGGGACTATGCATTACCGTTTTCATCAACCACATAAAAAGTCCTTGCTAATTAAAATCAGCTAATTCTCTATAATTTCGCCCCTGATGTCTTCAGAAAGCTCAAACTCAAATCGTCCTGGAATTAATTAAAAGAGTGCTCGAAGTTCCGTTCAGCTTGAATTTACCGTTTAGAATTTCATTTTGTTTTTAAAATAGAGGGAAAAAATATTTCCTTTGATTTTCAGAGTAGGTACATAGTTACATTAGTTACTGTCAGGACTTATAAGGATATAAGGAAAGTAAAAAAAAAAGTCATAAAACGCGTTTTCAAAATATTTGCAACTTTTCTGAAACACCTTGTAGAATCATAACCACGCAGCTTCATTTAACCACCCTGTACCGTTTAAAATTTCATTTTGTTTATAAAATAGTAGAGGGGAAAAAATATTTTCCTTAATTTTCAGAGTAGGTACAACTTTAGTTACTGTCAGGACTTATAAGGAAAGTAAAAAAAGATTAAAAAAATGGGTCATTAAACGCGTTTTCAAAATATTTGCAACTTTTCTGAAACACCTTGTAGAATCATAACCACGCAGCTTCATTTAACCACCCTGTATAAACGGTTAAATTTAAAATGTTTTCAGAAATTTCAAGGGCCGACCGGCCGGGTCCAGAAAGTGAGTTTAAACTCATTTCAAGTTTTAATCTCGGTTTAAGCAATCTGATTGACTATTTTAAAAAAAAAAATCAACAAATGGGATTGTTTAATTCAAGAGTTAAACTTAAACCGAGTTTAAACTCACTTTGTGGCCATAAAACATTCAACAATCACACGCTGCTCGCTATCATATCTATATTTTAATATGTACACACACTTTTTTAAATTTTTATTTTCAGATTATTATTATTTTATTTTTTTAATTAAAAGGGAAAAAAAGCACACGATTAAAATAACCCTTCGCGAAGCGCTATTCTCCCATTAGTTTTTTTTTTACTTTCTATTATTTTTTAATCAAAATGGAAAAAAACTCTGGTTTTGGTCGCCGTTTTTACTATCTGTATATTATACCAACTACGTGCAATGTTCTTCAAATTCTAATAAAGAGAGAAATAATAAAATGTAAATAATGTAAATGCAGTTTCTTTGTGTTATTATGTCACAACTTTGGTACTCACTGAAGCATTGTAGGATTTTCCCCAATACCTATCTCAATAATCCCAACATCCAATGTTTACCTTCCATGCTGGCACGGGTCGCTATGCGCATTTATATGTCATAGGTACTCATTTTCCTCACGAGGCTGAGTGGGCCCCGCAACAGCCTCCCAAGTTACTATTTTTATTATTATTATTTGAGATCATTGTTTTATCACCGTTTTTACTATTGTAACTTTTATCTTTTGTTTCAGTTATGTGTTCTGTTTCAAGTGTATAGCGGAGAGGCTCGCTCGTGAGAGCGACAATTTGTTGGGTGAAATGCAAGCAAACAATGATGTTGCTGATGATGATGTTTTTATTTTAACCCATAAGAGCCAAACTTTTTTTCTTTGACCGCATATGACTGAAATTTAACCGCTTATAACTCCGGACCGGTACTGAGTGAATATGTCAAATAATAGTGAAAATAGTAGGAAATTTTGTTTTCTAACAAATAGACGGATCCCCGATGCACTCTGACTTTTAGCGACACAATTTGTTGGGTGAAATGCAAGCAAACAATGATGTTGCTTATGATGATGTTTTTATTTTAACCCTTATGAGCCAAACTTTTTTTCTTTGACCGCATATGACTGAAATTTAACCGCTTATAACTCCGGACCGGTACTGAATGAATATGTCAAATAATAGTGAAAATAGTAGGAAATTTTGTTTTCTAACAAATAGACGGATCCCCGATGCACTCTGACTTTTAGCGACTGAGATATTAGCGAAAAACTGAGAAAGGTTTAGTCAAGTTTGGCGTAACTTTAATGTAGGACTCGGCTCTTATGGGTTAAAAGTTAAAAGCAATTTGATTTGGAACAACGGGAAAGGCAGGGTGGTGTTCAGGATTTCGTCGAATCCTGGATGTTCACCATCACCGTACGACCTACCAGTAATGGTGAGCATTGAAGCTCGAGCCCCCCCTCCCCGCTAAATACGGCCCTCGTGAAAGGGAAGGGAGATTTTGGCAGAGGCTGAAGAGGGGAGTAAATTTTTCTCGTAAATTTTTCGAGATAAATTTTTCCTCTCTAACTAGTACGTAGTTGTTGGGAGAATTTTCAACGGAAAAGGACTCAATCGGGCCAAACATCAAGCGTCCTTTTTGTGTAGAGCATTGTTGCGTACACCTCCTTTTTCCTCACCCTATAGCTACCGTTACAAGCATTTTGTAGATTTTGTCAATATCGGACAATATTGTTCTCACGAGGCTGAGTGCACCCCGAAACAGCCAGCAGCACATATAAGGCTAGGTGATAAAAATTAATTCTGGATAATATCCGGCAGTCATTACAAAGAAAGTAGAAGAAGACAAAGCTCTTAATCCTGTGACTTTGTAGTCTCTTTATACCTGGGACTGTGTTGTCCCTTTAGAGTTTGTTGTTTAGGACACAAGTCTTCTTATTTCTTCGCCTTTTCCCGTGTACAGACTGGGTCGGCGTTTTTCGTCAGCCTCTCAATCAGCCCTAACTAGGGTGATTGCTTTGGGCCGACATTTGGTTTTGGCTACAAAAAATTTACGAGTGGATGCCCTTCGCACTCAACCTTTGCTATTTCTTTAGCAAGGGAAATTCAGGCTTAACATGGCTGGAGCTAGAGACCATCACCCCGGTGTATTACATAGCAGATACAAAAAGTTATCTTTTCTTTAATCTAATATTGTCATTTGGCGAAAGCTAAAGCCGCTAAAACAACAACAACACCCACAACAACAACAACAACAACAACAACCCGTCCTGTGACTCCTGTGCGGTTTTGCCCACTAGTCAGTATGTTAGGAAGGAAAAGGGAGGGACAAAAATAGATGATAACATTATCTATAGCAGCCATTCTTAATCTATGGTCCGTGGACCACTAGTGGTCCGCGAGAAGGTTTCAGGTGGTCCGCGAGAGGTGAGTAAGGAAAAAGTCATCGTGTCTCTATTGGACACGAGTGTTCTAAAAGGGTTCCAATGCTTCCTACGTTATTTTTCAAAAGAGTCGAGGGATTTCTCTCCGTTTGTTGTCAAGAAAAGTAAACAACTTGAAACATTGTAATACCTATTGAACGTCCGTGATGCCCAATTCGTACCCGTTGGCCTTTTCTGTACCGACTTCGTCCTCAAACTGCAATAGACCCGTTCGCGCTTGTCGCTCGGAAAAAAAAAAAAAAATGCGTAGTGGGACATTTGTGTCGTTTGGAAAAAATCGGATGAGACGACAGAAGGGCGCGGGTTCAATCCCAGCCGAGGCATGGAATTTTATCCTCATTAAATTGAGTAATTGACCACATACTCACATAGTAATGGAGATCTAAGGGTTAGGTGGTCGAGAACGCCTCTGGCGTTGGTTACCTACCTTCTTCTTCTTTTTCTTCAATCTTATTTGTAAACATAATTATATCAGTAAAGGGGTGCTCTATTATACTGTTAGCTGTTAGCATAATGGGACATATTGTTGATAGTCTAAATACTCGTAAAGCACTAGGTACTTGTACATATTTATTACTTTCTATTTTCTATTACTAAAGTAATGAGAAATACTTTCCTTTCCGTTTATGGTTGATCCACTTTTGGTGTGGTAAAATCGTAAAATTTGGTACGTATCAACACATTTTTAGCACACTCATGAAATTTGCCCTTTGTAAGATTTTTTGGGGGCCGTTGGGTAATTGGGGACTATGCATTACCGTTTTCATCAACCACATAAAAAGTCCTTGCTAATAAAAATCAGCTAATTCTCTATAATTTCGCCCCTGATGTCTTCAGAAAGCTCAAATCGTCCTGGAATTAATTAAAAGAATGCTCGAAGTTCCATTCAGCTTGAATTTACCGTTTA
>NW_007380473.1:0-1163 GCF_000475195.1 Diaphorina citri
TGTACACATGAATTAGTGTGTTCGCATTGCCAACGAAGAAAAATTCGGAAAAATTGTAACTTGGGGACGAAGAAAAAAAATCGGGCTTTCTGCTAAAGATTTTAGTGACGTGGGGGTTTACTTTCCATTCTTTGACAAGGTAGCCACCTCTTTGTTTTATTATTATTAATGACTGTTACTCAACTGGTAAAGTCATTTGAAGGACATGGGGCTTTTTATAGCACGCCTTTTACGCTGGGATTTATTCAATTTGGAGAAGTTCTTTATTTTCTGTAGACATTATGGCCTTGAACCTCAAACCTTTTGAGAATATAGCTGGCAAAATTAGGTTCCTTGTAACTTCCTCCTTTCACGCTATCCCTCTCTCTCTCTTGCTCTCTTTCCCTTTACTCTCTCACTCCCTCCCTCGAATTCTCAATCTCCCTCCCTTTACTCTCTCTCACTCAGTTCTTTGTACTTCCTATTCTCTTACCGCTACCCCCTCCACATCCAATCCACTGATTTTAATAGTTCTTTCTCTCTCTCTCTCTCTCTCTCTCTCTCTCTCTTTCTCTCTCTCTCTCTAACACCCAAACGCGGTTTAATATACCCCGCTCTCCCCCTTAACTTTGATATTTTCTCATTTCCTTTTGCATTTTATAATATTCTGTCTCTATCTCTCTTTCTTTTCTCTTCTCCATCTCTCTCTGTCTCCTCTATTTTTCTCCTCCTCCTCCTCTCTCTCTCTCTCTTTCCACTCTCCTCTCGATATTTCTCCTCATTTTTCATCTCTCTCCAACCCTGTCTACTTTGTCTTATTCTTCCTCTTCCTCTCCTTCTCTCCCCCCTTTTCTATCTTTTTCCTCTATTATTTTCCTCATTTATATTCTCTCTTTCTCTCCCCCTTTTCTCACTATCTCCTTCTTCCTCCTCTGCTTTTCTTTCTCTCTGTCTCTCTCTCTTCCGTCTGAGAAAGGAAAGGTCACACAGAAACCGTAACGATAAAGAATGGTTTTGTGTGTGGGCGTTTTAAGTAGACATTGTTTTTATTATTATTATTTTGTTGTTGCGGATTTGTAAAATTGTAAACAATAAGATTGTTCAATACTTGGTCGACATTTCGAGACGGATTGTCTTGTTTTTTTTTTTTTTTTTTTTTTTTTTTTTTTTTTTTTTTTTTTTAA
>NW_007380473.1:2065-23518 GCF_000475195.1 Diaphorina citri
GACCTGAGCAGGAATCAAACCGACATAATCGCTGGTTCACTAAAACCATTATAAAAGTTACTCGTTAATCAAAATATAGTCCTCATCTTCGAACATTTATTATCTCTCTTACTTTCACTGTTCTGAACTAAATTACAATAACGAGCAATCCGTTGCCTACTTCTATACTTTTAACACTACGTATTTATTTATTTAATTTAAAATCAATACTTTAATCAGTACCAATGAATGTTCAATCCTCACATAGTACCTTTCTACTTAGTAAATATATTTATACTCAGAAAACAAAAAGTACCATTTCTACAAGAATATCAAAAAGTTTAGTTGCCATCTCTTCTCTCTCTCTCGTCTCTCTCTCTCTCTCTCTCTCCCTCTCCCTATCTTAAAAAAAATGTAGTTATACGAAAGTCGTGTGACAATCACCAACACTCCGAACGGGGGTTTGTTTAATCTTTCATAAAAGCACGCACGCCCACACTTCCATCACCCCGTCCCCTTGACGCTTTTCTCGTGAATCGGAATGGGTGTAAACGGCTTCACTCGAATACCGGAGCTGATCTAGGGGGATGTGGCCCCACCTCCGGAGGTGAAATGAAAAACCCGAGGGACTGTATGGAGACAGAGAGAAAAGGGTTAGGGAACGGAAAGGGAAAAACCTCCGAGGGGGTAGGGAAAGAGGAAGGAGATAAAGCGCGGTTAGGGGAAGAAATGAAACCAGAATGAAGAGGTGGAATGGAGAAGGGAGGAACTGGAAAATCCCAAGGAAGTTAGGGAAAATGCAAAGCGAAGAGGGAACGGAAACTGGAGATGAAAACCCACAGGTAAGAGGAAAGAGGGTAAGTGGGAAGGATAGAAATCAGAGATTATAGGAAAGGGAGATGGAAACCCAGAGGAAGAGAATTGGAAGAAGAAAGAGGGGGTTCGGGGAAATAGAATACAGAATAGGGGAAACGGAAAAAGGAGAAATAGAAAATCCAAGGAGGTAGGGGTAAGAGAATGAAAGGGATTGCGGGGAAACGAAAAAATATTGAGGCAAGAGAAACTGGGAAAGCGAAAAGAGTAGAAAGAGCAGGAAAGGAGAAAGAAGAGGGTTTGAAAAAAAAAAACGGCGAAAGAGAAAGATGATGTAAGGAAAAAACGAGTGAAGAAGGAGAGAGAGGAGAGAAAAGATTTGGGACGATAAGGAAGAGGAAGGAAGCACGAAAAAGAACGGGGAAAAAAGTCGAAAAAGAAAGAGGAGAGGAAAATAAGAGAAGAAAATACGAAAAAGAGAGAAGGAAGGAGAGGAAAAAACCGGAGTAGGGATTTATAGTAGGAGAAACGATAAGGAAAACGGAAGGAGGAGAAAGAAGGGGGTTGGAGAAAATCGTCGAAAGAAAAAGAAAGGAGAGGAAATTTTGAAGGAAAATAGGAGAAAAATACAAAAGGGAGAGGGAAGAGGGAAATATTGGGATAGTTAGGAGAAATTAGGAAGAAGGAGGAGAAAGAACGAGGACCGGGGAAAGGTCGAAAGAGAAGAGACGAGAAAAGATCAGAGTATCTAGTCGGAGAAATTGAGAAAAGGAGGAGGGGAGGAGAGAAGGAACGAGAGTAGGAGAAATGGTCGAAGGAAAAAGAGGAGAGGGACGATAGAAGAACGGAAGGGGAGGAGTAAAATGGGAAAGAAGAGGACAATAGAAGAGACTTAGTGACTTTATAATAATAATAATTTGAAATTCTCTTCCCTACATTCTTCCTCTCCCTTTCTTGCTCTTATTCTATGCTTCCTTTTCTATCTCTCCTACACTTCTCAATTTTCTCTTCCCAAATTCCCTTTTGACCTCTTAATTTAATTCTTCCCTCTCTATTCTCTCCTTTCCCCAAAAATTCCCTTTCTTCCCTTCCTAATTTTGCTTCTTTCCTGAATTCCCTTTTCCTCCTCCTTTTATCTCGTCCCTTTTCTTTCTCCCTTTCAAATTTTATATCTGCCTCCCCCACACCTTTCGGCTTCTTAGCACGCTTCATCAGTTTTTCTTAAAAGTTCAAGTTTTCTCTCCTTAATACGTAGCTACGTGTTCCTAAGACGAAAGTCTTGTTCAGTTTTTCTTCTTCTTCTTCTTCTTCTTCTTCTTCTTCTTCTTCTTCTTTCTCTTCTTCTTCTCCTTTTTTTTCCCTCCTCCAATATGTCGTCTCCAGCTTTTTTCTCCAAGGTTGAATGGCTATGACCTCTATTTTCTAAAGGTAGAAATAGCTGTATCATGAGTTGATGACAAAGTGCCATTAGTTAATGCAAGCATGGCTGCATGGGCTTGGGTCCTAAGATCATCGCAAAATCAAGATGGCGCGCCATCGAAATCGGTTCCGCTTAAGAAAATGCAACTCCACCTTCCTTTCATTTGTTTATTCCCCTAACTGTCAGCTCCCAGCATGGCGTAGTGGTCACTGCGCTCGCCTTGCGCGCGGGTTCGATTCCCGGCGGGGTCAAGAAATTTGTATCATGCAAATGATTGATTCCGTGACTGGCTGTTGCGGGGCCCACTCAGCCTCGTGAGGAAAATGAGTAGCTATGACATATAAATGCGCATAGCGACCGGTGCCAGCATGGTAGGTAAACATTGGATTTTAGGATTATTGAGATAGTGGGAAAATCCTACAATGCTGCAGTGAGCACCAAATTTGTGACATAATAACACAAAGAAACTGCATTTACATTTTACATTACATTACATTTATATACTGCCGAAATGAGACTGAAAAGTCCCTTCACTCCCGCCGTCTAAACAAGGTCTTATGTATTTGGTACAGAATAAATTCACTCGGTACAGTCAGTCCACTAGGTATGATACCTACCTGTCCACTAAGTAGGCATCTTATTGTAGCGTGGTTATTATTGTATCTTCAATTCTTCATAGAGGTATCTGTATTTCTGTAGGGATAGAATATCTTCATAGGTATTTGTATCTTTAGTGTAGGGATATATATGTATCTTAGCTGAGAATAGAAGCCGACCATATAGGTGTAATGACCTACCTTGGCCCGAGTATTCTTGTATTTTGTTCCTAAGTATGAGTGTTTTCAATATGCTTTGTATATTGTTCTTGTACCTATGTATATGCTTGTATATTGTTCTTGTACCTATCTACCTATATGTAGGTACCGTACCTTTACTTGTATCTACATAGTTCTTGTAAGTAAATATCCATGAGAATTTTCCAATTTTCATGTATTTTTGTGTGCTATAGTGTGTTTTTCAAGAGATATATTGGTGCTTTTTTGAATGTTTCGGGTTAGATTCCTAAATATAATTATGTAGATTCAGTGTTTCCAAATGTTTGTCAAATTGTCACAATTTGGGGGGGGGAGGTATTCAATAGCCATTCAATTGAAATTTGTGTCGATGTTAATGTAATAGAAAGTAAAAATAATAATAATAATAAGTAATAATAATAATTATTTATGTAAGTACACACATAATGTTGTTTTTCACACAAACAGGATCTGGTTATACATTCTTGCCGTTTGTTATCAGTAGTGATAACAGAGATCACATGTCATACTGCTTTTAGAATGCCCTCCAAACACACAACTCGTAATAATTCACGATCTTCTAATTCATAAATAATTCACAATGAAAATGGTCTTCTAATTCACAACATAACACACTGAGAAAAAAACTAGGGTGCCGGCAGCCTAATCGGGTAACTGGGTTCCGGCACTCTAATATTGAACTCTATATCGGGAAGCTCGTCGACACTATAATACCTATAGCATGCCAACAGCCTAAATCAGGGGAAGTAACCCAATTATAGAGTTCTTCCACCCTAAACTTGTGGCACCCTGTCACCATTTTTATTTTCTTAGTGCAGAACTGGGTAACTATATGGTATAACCTGGTATGCCTAATACCTAGTACAGTAGGTATAAAGCAGTATTATTACTATTATCTTATGTATTATAATGATTTTATGATTAGAAAATCAAGCTCTATTGGTTCTTCATTGAAACCCCAAAATAATAACTTCTATCAAAATCATCGTCATACCTAATCGTTCTGGTCTTCTTATTCTTGTTGAAATTCCTACACGTCCCTAGATGTAAGAGAATTATATCAGTAGTTTCTATGTAGAATCTATGTAAGAGAATTATATCAACCCAACATTAACACTTCTACAGTCTACTGTGTCTACAGCTCATTGAGAAAATTACTAAACTTGATTCAAAACTTCAATCAGAGGCGTATCGTCCATGGAATCTAGGGAAGCACTGCTTCCCTTCCTCTCTTCGTGTTTTCTCTCACCCTCCTTACTTTTTACCGAAAATAATCACTGATTTTCTGATTATTCAATCCCGATTCTAAAACCACCAGCAGATCGGCATACTGTATATGGGTTTATAGCTTCCCCTTTTGAAAATCTTACCGCACACCACTGTTGAGATTTTAAGAGGAGTCTTCAAACATGTGTAATTTGAACTAATCATATGTGGATACAAAATTCAAGACTGAGCATCACAGATAGATATGTAGGTATTTGAAGGTATTGGGTACCTACATACGAGTATTATCTTGCATTGGCCTTATATATTGTACCTAATAGAAAATAGGTACACTTTAAGATAGTATAATCTAAACTCTAAACTGCTTGAAAAAAAAATAATAATACATAATATACCTAATAATAAAAAATAATAATAAAAAAACAACAATTACAAAAAAGCTAATACTGGCGGTTTTAGGGGAAAGTTCAAATTTGACCAAAAGGCTAATGGTCAGTTTACAATCGGCATTTTCACTGCCCTGTCGAGGAAAAAGAAGAAAAACAATTTGCTACGGTGAAATAATGAAATTCCAAGAAAGAAGGGTTACTAAAGGCTGGATTGAGTAGAATTTAATTTTTTTTTAAATTTTGATAAGATAAGACTATATCTAAGTACATACACCTATAGGTATGCCTAATATCTAGTACAGTAGGTATAAAGCAGTATTATTACTATTATCTCATGTATTATAATGATTTTATGATTAGAAAATCAAGCTTTATTGGTTCTTCATTGAAACCCCAAAATAATAACTTCTATCAAAATCATCATCATCATACCTAACCGTTCTGGTCTTCTTATTCTTGTTGAAATTCCAACACGTCCCTAGATGTAAGAGAATTATATCAGTAGTTTCTATGTAGAATCTATGTAAGAGAATTATATCAACCCAACATTAACACTTCTACAGCTCATTGAGAAAATTACTAAACCTGATTCAAAACTTCAATCAGAGGCGTATCGTCCATGGAATCTAGGGTAGCACTGCTTCCCTTCTTCTCTTCGCGTTTTCTCTCACCCTCCTTACTTTTTACCGAAAATAATCACTGATTTTCTGATTATCCAATCCCGATTCTAAAACCACCAGCAGATCGGCATACTGTATATGGGTTTATAGCTTCCCTTTTGAAAATCTTACCGCACACCACTGTTGAGATTTTAAGAGGAGTCTTCAAACATGTGTAATTTGAACTAATCATATTATGTGGATACAAAATTCAAGACTGAGCATCACAGATAGATATGTAGGAATTTGAAGGTATTGGGCACCTACATACGAGTATTATCTTGCATTGGCCTTATTGTACCTAATAGAAAATAGGTACACTTTATAATACTCTAAACTGCTTGAAATAATAATAACGAAGAAAATATTGAGATAGGGCAACGAGTATTAATCTACAATACTGATTAGAATAGAAGAGTAGAGTTCTTATGATAATCTATTAATCTCTCATTGTTCTAAGTACAGAAACGTTCATGTCCGTAGTAATTTCCAAGAAGACACCAGCAGGGTCGGTCTCAGGGGAGGCTCATCCGGTCAAATTGTCACCCCGGGCCTGGATTAGAATAGAATATACCCTGCTTATACTGCCAGAATGAGACTGAAAAGTCCCTTTACTTCCTCAGTCTAAACAAGGCCTTAGGAAAGGACATAGAAAACGTGAAATCACCTTATATCGTTGTCACAGCACCTCCTTCTTCTCCACTCCTTCAGTCAGGCCCACCTTCTCGTTCTTCTCCTCCAGCTTCATCTCCACATCTCCAGCAGTCTACAACTCCAGCAGTCTAAACAACTTGAAAATTAAATACTATGACCTAGCTTAGCTAATCTCGTTGAAAAAAAAAAAAAAAAAAAAAATTTTGAAAGGAGAAGACCTTTGTTAAGAATCCGACTGTAGTACATTTGAGTCGATGATTCATTAATCATTTTGCTATGGGCAGTTCGAACTCAAACATGTTTATTCTTGTTATTGGAAACATACTCAACTAGCTGTAACCTGTAACCTTAAAACCTATATCAGATAACTGGTGTGATGAAAATATGTAGATTGAGTAAACGTTGAATAATGTTAGCTTGAAAAAAAAAAAAAAAAAAAAAAAAAAAAAAAATGTCTTTCTACTATATTTGTGGAATACTCATTTGAAAAAAAAAAAAAAAAAAAGAAGAAAAAAATGTTTGATAGGGGGAACTTTAACGGAGGTCTTATTGCCCCGAAGTGCTAGAAATATTGAAGATAGGAGAAAGTCAGCCGTTCCGAGAACGAAGGAACGAGCCTCATATGTTTAGGATAAAGTTCGCCCTGAGGCGAACCCGCGACCTAGCACTAATAAGGGAGGCGCGCTACCAAAGCTAACTAGGCTGACAATGGCAATCTTCCACCCAACCACTTAATAGTGAATAACCCTCTAAGCTCGAAGAGATCGTAGATTCGTATAAGCTTAACCCATCCTTTAGGGCTGATTGCCCCTACACCTTAGGAGAAGTCACAAAAGATCAAGATCTAACCAGATGGCAGTGACATAGGGCGTTTATTATAGCCGATGGCCTTAGTTATACCAATACACCAAAGCCTTGGAGTGAGCTTTTTGTGTACGGAGTTAACCCATGAGAGCCGAGGCCTACATTAAAGTCACACCAAAACCAAACTTGACCAAACCCTTCTCTCTTTTTCGCTAATATCTCAGTCGCTTCACGTCAGAGTGCATCGGGGATTTGTCTATTAGTTAGAAAACATAATTTCCCATTATTTTCACTGTTATTTGACATATTTACTCAGTACCGGTCCGGAGTTAGAAGCGGTTAAGATGGAACGAAGAAAAAACAATACTTTCATTACTAGTATAGCTCCGCTATACTGTAGTATTAGAAAGTAAAAAGTTCGGCTCTTATGGGTTAAGCTAGAAAATCCTCCAACTAGGCTGGCCTACAGAGAGTGCATAGGGCAACGAGTATTAATCTACAATACTGATTAGAGTAGAAGAGTAGAGTGCTTATGATAATCTATTAATCTCTCATTGTTCTAAGTACAGAAACGTTCATGTCCGTAGTAATTTCCAAGAAGACACCAGCAGGGTCGGATAGAAGAGTAGAGTTCTTATGATAATCTATTAATCTCTCATTGTTCTAAGTACAGAAACGTTCATGTCCGTAGTAATTTCCAAGAAGACACCAGCAGGGTCGGTCTCAGGGGAGGCTCATCCGGTCAAATTGTCACCCCGGGCCTGGATTAGAATAGAATATACCCTGCTTGTACTGCCAGAATGAGTCTGAAAAGTCCGTTTACTTCCTCAGTCTAAACAAGGCCTTAGGAAAGGACATAGAAAACGTGAAATCACCTTATATCGTCGTCACAGCACCTCCTTCTTCTCCACTCCTTCAGTCAGGCCCACCTTCTCGTTCTTCTCCTCCAGATTCATCTCCACATCTCCAGCAGTCTACACACTCTAATCTAAACAACTTAAAAATTAAATACTATGACCTAGCTTAGCTAATCTTGTTGAAAAAAAAAAAAAAAAAAAAAATTAAAAATGAAAAAAAAAAAAAAAATCCATGTAAATAGTAAAGAAGTTACATTTCTTCACCACAAAAACACAAATAATAATTTAAATTCATGATCAATATTTTACTTCTCTCTCTTGTTCCACAGGTTGTTTGAAAGTAATCAGCTGGAAAGTCTCGTGACTCATTTGAATTGTCGGCATGTGCCTTAACGGTTTGACCTTGCAGAACGTTGCTTAACCTAAGTGATCCGTGGGCAACCCGTGTATTCAACGTTCTATCGCCCCTCCAGGAATGGAGTTTTTCCTTTAGGGGTGATAGAAACTAAAAATCAGCTCTTCCTATAACGTAATATTAGGTACTTATACCTACCAAAGTGCGTTCATAGATTTTAGGTAGGTACCTATTGTTTTTCTTTTTTTCTCCTCCTCCTTGTTCTCCTTCCTCTCCTCCTCCTTCTTCTCATCTTTTCCTCGTTCTTCTTTTATTCTTCCTCTCCTCCTCCTTCTTCGTCTTCTTCTCCTTCTTCCTCTTCTCTTTCTTCTTTTTGACACCCCCCCCCCCCCCCCTTCTTCGTCTTCTTCTCCCTTCTTCCTCTTCTCTTTCTTCTTTTTGCCCCCCCCCCCCCCCCCTCGTAACGTCTTCGTTCTACTAAAACGTTAAAAGTATTGTTAAAACATTGGCACTCGTACAAAATATGCCTTCTCACACATACAACACAAACATACAAAATGTACATTTGTACGTACAGTAAAACCTCGATTATTTCAGCTTCCATTATTTCAACTCCAAAATCCATTGTTTTTTCTATCTTTCAAAGGATATCCTATCTTATCAGAGGAAAAGATCATAGAAAGTGATCATTTCAACTACCCCCGTTCCTAATTAGTTGAAATAAACGTGGTTCAACTGTACTGAACATAGAAAACTTACAAACAATACAAATTAAATATACGTACATAATTATGTACCTACACGTGATAGTTTTATCTCTCTTTCTCTCTCTCTCTCTCTCTCTCTCTCTCTCTCTCCATCGCTCGCGAACACTTCCTCTCAGTCAAACTTTCCCACTTCCACTCCGAGTTTCGCTTCCACGCCTGCGTTCAGTGGGTCTCCCTCGATCTCATTTCCACGACCTGGCACCTATCCTCTGCCCAATCCCATCAAATATTCAGTGCCGGGGCACGGGGGAAAGAATAACTTCAGCAATGTGGGCACGCTGGCCAAATCCGCCTCTGAACAGAACGCCGATAGGGAAGGTGTAAAAAAGAGTAAATAAAAAGTGTGATTTGGCTGTATGCTATTTGATGTTCGCTGTATTTTGATTCATAATTCATGTATCGATAATGTCGCCAAGTAAAATTTTGCCAACAAATCTACAAAATTTTACTTTTTCGATTTCTACCCGTGGCGGATACCTAAACAGAGGTTCGTTCTCGGAACGGCTGATGGCTTATTCCTGTCTTCCTTCTCTCTTAGCTAAACTCCATACACAAAAAGCAGGCTCTGAGACTACACTCGTATTTATGAACAAGAATGATCGTTCTTAGATCAGTCTCAAGTCAAAATTGACCAATCAAATGCCTTGAGACTATGCTTAGCACGAACTTAAGAGCCAGCATTTTGTTCATAAAAGAATTAAGCCTTGGAGTGAGCTTTTTGTGTACGGAGTTAAGCTAGAAAATCCTCCAACTAGGCTGGCCTACAGGGAGGTGGGGGCGATTGTCCCAAGGGATGGGTTGAGCTTAACACGAATCCTTCCCTCTTCGTTTTCGGGATGATGAGACCTCAGCAGTCACAGTTCCGATCTATGTATCAAACTTCTTGAAAAACTAAACTCTCCTAAGCCAGCCTAGTTAGCTTAGTTGGTAGTGCGTCTGCCTTGTAAGCGCTAGGCCGCGGGTTCAATTCCCGCCCGGGGTGGATTTTATCCCTGTCGGCATGTGCCTTAACGGTTTGACCTTGCAGAACGTTGCTTAACCTAAGTGATCCGTCGACAACCCGTGTATTCAACGTTCTATCGCCGCTCCAGGAACGGAGTTTTTCCTTTAGGGGTGATAGAAACTAAAAATCAGCTCTTCCTATAACGTAATATTAGGTACTTATACCTACCAAAGTGCGTTCATAGATTGTAGGTAGGTAGGTACCTATTGTTTTTCTTTTTTTCTCTCCTCCTCCTTGTTCTCCTTCCTCTCCTCCTCCTCCTTCTTCTTCTTTTTTTCTTCTTCTTCTTCTCCTCCTTTTTCCCTCCTCCTTCGTCTTCTTCCTCTTCTCATTCTTCTTTTTATTCTTCCTCTCCTACTCCTTCTTCGTCTTCTTCTCCTTCTTCCTCTTCTCTTTCTTCTTTTTGACACACCCCCCCCCCTCGTAACGTCTTCGTTCTACTAAAACGTTAAAAGTATTGTTAAAACATTGGCACTCGTACAAATATGCCTTCTCACACATACAAATACAACACAAACATACAAAATGTACATTTGTACGTACAGTAAAACCTCGATTATTTCAACTCCAAAATCCATTGTTTTTTTTCTATCTTTCAAAGGATATCCTATCTTATCAGAGGAAAAGATCATAGAAAGTGATCATTTCAACTTCGATCAGTTCAACTACTTCCGGTTCCAATTAGTTGAAATAATCGAGGTTCTACTGTACTGAACATAGAAAACGTACAAACAATACAAATATACATACAAACAATACAAATGTACCTACGTACATACACGTGTTAGTTTTGTCTCTCACTTATTTGGAGAGGGAGGGTGTAAAAAAGAGTGAAAAGTGTGTTGATAATAAAAAAAAGAGTGAAAAGTGTGTTGGTTGTATTTGATTCATGTATCGAAAAAATCAGAAAAGAGTAAAAAGTGTGATTTGGCTGTATACTGCATTTAATTTATGTATCGATATGTAGCCAAGTAAAATTTTTGCCAACAAATTTACAAAATTTTATTTTCTAGGTTCGATTCCTACCCAGGGCGGATTTTATTCGTTCACGGCCTTCTCGGAACGGCTGGCTTCCTCTTATCCTGTCTTCCTTCTCTCTTAGCTTAACTCCATACACAAAAAGCCCACTCTGAGACTTAGGTGTGGGGGCGATTGCCCCAAGGGATGGGTTGAGCTTAACACGAATCCTTCCCTCTTCGTTTTCGGGATGATGAAACCTCAGCAGTTCCGATCTATCAAACTTCTTGGAAAACTAAACTCTCCTAGCCAGCCTAGTTAGATTAGTTGGTAGCGCGTCTGCCTTGTAAGCGCGAGGCCGCGGGTTCGATTCCCGTCCGCGGCGGATTTTATCCTGATGGGATAATGTTCGTTCTCGGAACGGCTGGCTTTCTCCTATCCTGTCTTCCTTCTCTCTTCGATTTCACCATGTTTGACTGTAAAAAAGTCACAAAATAAATTACAACTTACCTCTTCAAGGAGAGGTTTTCAAGTTGACTTCTAAAGTCGAATAAGTAATCTGTTACTAAGATTTTTTTCCCTTTACATTTATAACTGAAACTGACTGATCATTGCATTGGGGGAAAATGAGGAGGAGAATCCTAGAAAGATCTGCCTACAATGTTGGTACTAAAGAAGAAAACCTGTGGTTTATTGCCTACGGTTTTTGCAATAGAATTTATTGTTACAAACCTCACCATAAAAAAAAAGTAAAAATGTTGAAGAACCCGTGAACTTTGGTTGCAAAGCTTCCTGTGCTAGTCCCGGCCTATACGAAAAATTCTCAGAGTGATATGATTTCACTCAAACACCTTCCTCCTCCTCCTCCTCTCTGTCTTTTTTTTCTTGAAGTGTGATTTATTTATTTTTTCTTATTTTTTTTTTTTTTTTTTTTAATTTTTTTTTTTAAACGCGGGGCTGAATTTTCCATATAAAACAATGAAAAAGAGGGCAAAATTTAAATACAAAAGAGGAAAATACCTAGTTAATAAATACCCTATTTTGAACTGATTTTGGGGTTGAAATAATAGAGAGTTGAAATAATGGAGGTTGAAATAATCGAGGTTCTACTGAATCTCAAACCTCTTAAAAAAAAACTCTCCTAACCTAAACTCTCCTATGAGTAATAAACCTAAGTAAAGACCCGATAGTTCTACCGATAAACTATTCACGCCATATCACTCTACACTCTACGTCAATAGGTTGACATAGGACGGAACCTAGTGGCGTAGCTCGAAATGGGAAACGAGGGGACGGAGCCCTCAGAAAAGATGACCATTAACAAGGTTTGATTTACGAAATATACAAGGCCAGCCTTTCACTATCAGGTATCAGGTAGGCCTGACAGGGGGACCTTTTCAGCCGTACCTGACAGGTCTACCTAATAGTGTGTGTGCTCCTCAGGTATCAGGTAGACCTGACAGGCGGACCTGATCAGGTGTGAGTGGCTGGCCCAAGACCGTTGGGGCAAAATGGTTCCGTGGACCAATGGAAAAAGGGGGTATATTAAAAACCCATAAAAAATCACCAGCTATAATTCCACGAACCACGCCAATCAAATCCCCATAAGAAATATACAGTAACGTGTACAATAGACATTTTGGGCCTCAAAAAGGATCGTCAAATCCTTTTTTGAAGTACCCTCCCTTCTACACAATTATGTAGAAGAGATTCCACACTAACATACCTACACCACTGACCCTATCGTAATACCTAGCGTAAAAATAGGCACCTCATATCACTGGTAAATGATCATATGAATATACCATACAATTATCACATGTGAGGTAGGTAATAGACACCAGTGTCGTGTGGTGAAATTTTCAAAAGGGGAAGCTATAAACCCATATATAGTATGCCGATCTGCTGGTGATCTTAGAATCCAGGTTGAATAATCAGTTACTATATTTTCGATAAGTGGTAAGTAGCGGTGGAGGGTGAGAAATAATTAATTCTAAAGAGGAAGGGAAGTGCATGGTGTTCCCCTAACTTCCATAAAGGTCAAAGGATCACTGAGAAAAAAAAAAAAAAAAAAAAAAAAAAGGGGAAATTAATATCTACATTCTATAGGTAGCTGTTTTTTATCATGTGACTTTTTTATAGTCAACATGGCTGAACCAATGAGATTCCGCTTTGGACGTCCACACTTGCTCCACAAAGCGGAATCTCACAATTTATTGGGTACCGTCCCCTGATTTAGGCTGTTGGAATGCTATATTATAGTGTCGAGCTTCCCGATATAGAGTTCAATATTAGAGCGCCGGCACCCAGTCACCTGATTAGGCTGCCGGCACCCTAGTTTTTTTCTCAGTGATACGCCACTGATAGGTACATAATATGATCATCATGGTATGTACTGTGTATCATCAATTCATTATAGTAGGTACATTGTACATTCTATGTACCATGTATGTATTTATAATGTATAAATGCATAGCATTATTTATTCTATGAATGTAACATGTTTGAATACTCCAACGTGTGTGTTTAGTCAGGGCCTTGTTTAGGTGGGGCACATGTCCCCCGGGCTGTTTCCCCCCCCCATAATTTAGGCTTCTAATTGGACAATTCACTGAACAAAAATAAAAGAAGGCATTTTGAATGGTTTTAAACATACTTAAATGCTTGTCACAAATATCGTTCCCCAATGATTACAACTAGATGAATTTTACGACTTGACTTGGACTCGAACCACCAACCTACAGATCGAAAGTCCAACGTATTAACCACTGAACTAAAATAGATCAGAGTGAGGGGAAAAAAAGCAAGGAAAAATACAATAGGAACCTTTCTACTTTTTAGAAGGGACGAAGGGAGACAATATGAATAATGTGTGACACATTGCATACTCAATTCAGTTTCGAGGCGTTCATACAATTTTATTCTTTTTTCATGTACGAACTTTTTCCCGGCATAGACGGTGCTCTGAGCTTGGCATGCTACTGGGTAGGTGGCAGATATCACGCTAGCTGGTTGACTGTAGAATTCTGCCTAGCTGGCAGTTATGATGTTAAACTGGCATTAAAGTCTTTATGAGACTTTCCTCTTCAAAAGGAAAGAAATTAGGAAAAAGAAAACTGTTGGAAAGTTGTTGGTGGCAGTGGCGTAGCGTGTATGTATGGCGTGTATGGCGGCCATACAACTCAAAAGTTCACTCTAATGTTCTAATGCCCATAAATATTAATGGCATGTACTGTGATGGGACTTGGTAGACCTGTGCATGAGCCCTACACACCCTAAACTTGAATTTAGACCACGCTACGCCACTGGTTGGTGGGTAACTGGCATTGGCAGTTGAAAACCCGATAAAGTAATGGTATTTTGGGCCCTAAAACCTTATTTGACCGACCATGACTATTGCTTATTTGGGTTTAATCTCACTAATTAATTATTTTTAAAGTCTGACTAACATGACCGCATAATCCTCTCTCTGTATACGAAGTTCACTCACCTTCGACCTTTAGAAAAAAGTATAAAAAAAACGAAATATCCGCCAGTTTTAATCCTAAAATAGATTATG
Organism: Diaphorina citri; assembly: GCF_000475195.1. Lineage (NCBI taxonomy): Eukaryota > Metazoa > Arthropoda > Insecta > Hemiptera > Psyllidae > Diaphorina > Diaphorina citri. The sequence continues at coordinate 16,324 of NW_007380473.1, forward strand.
ATAATAAAAAAAATTGTAATAAAATGAGGAGAGAAAAAACTGGTTCTTGGCATTGTATGTGATCATTGGATTTTATTAATATTCACCCAAGTCGGAAATTTTTGGACAAAAGTTGTCGGTGCAGTCGTAAATGGAAAAAGCTACAGAGCTTAGCCAAAGAGAGAGAGAAAAAAAACTTCTTGAATTCGTACTCTTATAGTGTGTGTCCACACATAGTCGACCGGCCGTCGATCGATGTCGACTGAACCGTCCACACTGCCTCGACAACATGGATTCACCTCGTCCATCGACAGGCGGTCGACTATGTTTGGAGTTGGGACACACTTTAAGATAGTTCTGGTCATATAACAAAATACTTGTACGATTGAGTGGAACCCAAATCCTTCAAAGATAAGACTGAAAAGTGCTTCACAACTTACTGGAATGTGATAATCTGATACTTTACTCCGTGTCCGGATCACCATATTGTCAGATCTCATGTCTCCAGTAGGTACGTGGTCACGGTCAGTCGGTCACTCCTATGAAATATGATAATCTAATACTAATGAATTGTTTCCTCTCTCCTCTGTTCCCAGGTCGAGTACGAGTCGATGATCGAGCAACCCTACTACGTCATCAGCAAAGGCTGGTGCTCCTACCACCCAACCAAGACGCACAACAAATACGGCCTCGTCTGCAAACAGCTCAATGTGGGGGACACTTGTATCTCTCTCTGTCAGAAGTCAACGCCTAGCAAACCCTGTGCCACAAGTCAAGCCAAGACCGCCAAACGGAAAGACTTAGAGAAGCACTTCAACCAGCTGATGAGCAAGGATAGGGAAATGATTGAGAGGAAGAAACGCCGGTGGTCCGCTCCCGATCAGATTCACGAGAAGGGAAGCAAAAAACTGAACGCTAAACTTGCCAAACTGAGCGGGGAGGAGAGCACCACCGTGGCAACGTTGCCAACGAGTACAAATCCAGTTCAAAATGGCGGCGAAGAATACAAAATGGCGCCCGTCTCGTCACCAGCTTACACGACTCCTAGCGAGACTCCCACTAGTTATTTCAATTATTCCATCGCTAATAGTCAGCCAACTTCTCTCAATTTCCCACCTATTCCATCTCACCTCCAGTATGTGAACACCCCCTCCTCCTGTTCCTCAACTAATCCGACTCACTTGATCACCAAACCCATCGTGTCTCATCTTCCACTAACTTCGGCGTCTAACTTCTCCATCTCCACGCTGACGTCTCAACATCCACTAAGCATGTCCACTAAGCCTAGCTATCTCATCCACTCGTCTCCATCGCTGGCAGGCATGAACACTTCCTCTCAGTCAAACTTTCCCACTTCCACTCCGAGTTTCGCTTCCACGCCTGCATTCAGTGGGTCTCCCTCGATCTCATTTCCACGGCCTGGCACCTATCCTCTGCCCAATCCAATCAAATATTCAGTGCCGGGGCACGGGGGAAAGAATAACTTCAGCAATGTGGGCACGCTGGCCAAATCCGCCTCTGAACAGAACGCCGCCACTGGCATGTCCGCGGTTGACTTTTCCAAATACTCGATGAAGAAATAGATTATCTTCTGACAGATACAGTAGAACCTCGATTATTTCAACTAATGGGGACCGAGGGTAGTTGAAATAATCCAAAGTCGAAATAATGGAGGAGTTGCAAGTGGGTAAAAATTATAAATAAATGGTCGATTCCTATGTAAAAAGTTGGGAAAAATTCGAATCTGAGGTCAAAACTCCAAAAAAGTAACTTTAAAAGGTCGAAAATTCAATTTTTAATTGCCGTTCGAAGAAGATTCGGGCTTTCTGTCGGCAGAAATATCAACTACGACTACTGGTAAGCAGAAATAGAACGGTTGTGCTTACTTAGGTGAGGTTTCTAAGGGCAGAAAATATGAGGAACTAGGGAATTTTTCTTTGTCTTCTACGACTTCTAGATCCGGAGCTAAATCGATTTAATAAATACCAGTAAAATCTTGAACTTTGACGTCACGCTTCCCTACACGCTCCCCTACACGATGACGTCACATCAACTGTCCCGAGCAAAGCTCCCTTGCTGGCAACACATTAATGTGTTCGTGCACATGCGTTTCCGCGCATTTCTTAACGTCTAACCTCACTACTCTTTGAACTTTTTCATTAGAACGGCAAATAAAATTGAATTTCCAACCTTTTAAAGTTACTTTTTCGGAGTTTTAATCGCATACGCTCCCCTACACGATGACGTCACATCAACTGTCCCGAGCAAAGCTCCCTTGCTGGCAACACATTAATGTGTTTGTGCACATGCGTTTCCGCGCATTTCTTAAAGTCTGACCTCACTACTCTTTGAACTTTTTCATTAGAACGGCAAATAAAATTGAATTTCCAACCTTTTAAAGTTACTTTTTCGGAGTTTTAATCATTCAAGGTCACTTCCCCTCTATTAACAGCAGTCCAGGCCATTACTCCTCCAATAGGACTGCTGAAAGTCACTTCTCCTCTAATAATTCCGCAAATAACTCCCCTTCCTCTAAGCTTAACGACCATTCCCCCTGGAAAGCTTCCCAAGGCCATTACCCCTCCAATAAAACTCCTCCCTCCAATAACAGTCCTGAAGGTCACTTGCCCTCAAATAAGAGTCCTCAAGGTCATTTCCCCCCCAGCGGCGAGCGAAGAGCGGCAGAGGGGAATCGTTCGACCCCGTCCCCCACTGGTGGGAGGGGGGTTTTAGACCCCACGGAGGATGAAAGTGGCTGCTGGTTGTCGCCCGGAGATGATGCTTACCCCACGCCACTGAGTGATTCTAGTCCCAGGTAGAGAGCTTTGTGAAAACCAGTCGCGAATTACGAAATTAATATTCGGGAAAAATGTACATGTTTATGAAAGGCTGCTTCTTACAGAGAGTCTCTAGGCTGCCTACACTGCTATCCAAAATTCCAAATCAATATCCAAAATAACTCCAGTCTTTAGTTTTGTTTTTTGTTTTTTGTTTTTTTTTTTTATTATTATTAATTTTTTTAGTGGTTTTATTATTTAGTTCAACAGTCAAGTCTGTTTGCATGGTAGATACTAGATAGTAGTTTTAGTTTAGTCTTAGGCCAGCTTCTGACTATCAGGTAGATCTGATCAGGTCTGCCTGTCAGGTCTACCTGATAGTGAGTAGCTGGCCTTATGGTAACTTACCATTGGTAAGGTAGAAATTTGCAATATTGAGGAAATCTTTTATTTATAAGTTTAAAATGTAACGTTAGATCAAAATGACTTAAAAATGTTCCAATATACTTCAATGTTTTATGTAGTGTTTGTATGATTAACTTTAAATTAACTCTGAGTTTTAATCTCAGATTTGGTTTTTTTCACAACTTTTTTACGTAGGAATCAACCTTTATTCATAGTTTTTACCCAAATGCAACTGCTCCGTTCTCTCTTTCCTCCCCAGGTCGTCCCGAGCTATGTCGCGGTCTGCTAGACGTGGGCGGTGACGTGCAGTTTGCTGATGAAGAGTCCGCGGGTTCGAACTCCACCAGCTCCGAGGAGAGGGAAGGGGGTAGTACTTTGGAAGCCGTGGTCACGCCTAGCACCATGTCGTCCGATGATCCTTTCCTCCCCAGGTCGTCCCGAGCTATGTCGTGGTCTGCTAGACGTGGGCGGTGACGTGCAGTTTGCTGATGAAGAGTCCGCAGGTTCGAACTCCACCAGCTCCGAGGAGAGGGAAGGGGGTAGTACTTTGGAAGCCGTGGTCACGCCTAGCACCATGTCGTCCGATGATCATCTGGTAAGTAATAAAGTTGAGTGAACGAGGGAAGGGAGCTCTAAGTTTTCAACCCTCGCATTCCTAAGGAGGGGTAAAAATCCAAGTTTAGCCAAAATTAAGAAAAAAAGTAATAATCTTTGTGTATATTCAAGTTTCGTTAACCCTTTCTTGTCGATTCCGTGTATATTTCAGGTTAGACAAGGTGTCAACGGATGAGGCCTTTGCATCACTAGGTTCCGGACGGTCTAATGCCACCCTAGACTGTAATAATCTGGTGTGAACATCACACGACTTTCTACTCATCCTAATAAATTATGCTCAGCTGGATTTCTTAGGGTGTGTCCAAACATATCGATCGACGGCCGGTCGATTATGTTTGGACACTCCTTTAAGTATGATTTGTGGGCTCTCCTCCCATAACTTTTTCGACATCTCTTACCGTGTTTAGTCAATAGGTTGAACCGAAAAGCGGCCGAAATGCCTCCAACCGCTGCACTGATCTTCACTTAGTAATGCTCTAATATCCTCAAAATTTTGTGAATAGGCTTTGCTTTAACACAAATAAATTTATATTTTGATTGGATACTTATTTATATCAATTGATTAGATTTATAGATTTACCTAATACTTATTATTTATATCAATGGGTTAGATTTATAGATTTACTTATTTATTTCAATCGATTAATATTTCAGATGAGTGCCTCACTGCCCTGCAGCAAAGTTCCTGATCTCATTAACATACCTCAGTCGCACCACAAGCCGGACGTCACACCCACATCCGAACCCCTGATGACACCCGATGAAGCCGACCATCTGTTGAGCTCCAGGTGGGTGTCCATATTTAGCGCCTTTCCCCTATCACAATATTTTCCTCAATTAATGACGCCAGCGGCAATTTGCACTCGTTTTTCGATTGCAAATTTTCGGCTTTACTTTCTGGAGTTTCTGGTGTTGTCGTGTTGACCCAGCATCTAAATGGGAAGTATTGTGTCTCTCCTCTCCCATCTGATGAGAGGCATACTACGGGATGGGCATGCTACGACACAGACCACACGAGTCTAATGTAGGTAGCATCCTAAAAAATGGAAAAAAATCCACTTTCCAATGGAAAATTAAAGTTCAGCAACGTTGACCGTGGTTATTATTCGGATGGGTGACCATTTGGGCAATCGCCTGTTGCTGCTTTTTCGCGGCTCCACTCAGGCTGGGTGAGGTTCATGCGAGAAGGCGGGTAGCTTGTTAACTATGTAGTTGGTTGTTTCGGTAATTATGCAGAAGTCACGTCCGTGGAAAAGAAAAGCTTCTTTTTGTATTTAACCTAACCATATAATAACACTAATCACTGCTCTAATTGTGAAAACTCCTTCTTGTGTTTAGCCTAACCCTATAATAACACTGGTCTCTGCTCATTTGTGCCAGCTTCTTTGGTAGTAATATTTCACGGACGTGACTTCTGCACAAGTACCGTATATTCGTAAAGTAGTGTAAGATTTGATTGAGTAGATTATTTGTTATTGTCAACGTAGAGGTAAGGTTTGTTCTCGGCACGGCTGGCTTTCTCCTATCCTGTCCTCATTCCCTCTGTCGGGGCGATAAGACCCTAGCAGCCAGCCTAGTTAGCTTAGTTGGTAGTGCGTCTGCCTTGTAAGCGCCAGGCCGCGGGTTCGATTCCCGCCCGGGGCGGATTTTATCCTGATGGGATAATGTTCGTTCTCGGAACGGCTGGCTTTCTCCTATCCTGTCCTCATTTTCTCTGTCGGGGCGATAAAACGTTAGCAGCCAGCCTAGTTAGCTTAGTTGGTAGTGCGTCTGCCTTGTAAGCGCTAGGCCGCGGGTTCGATTCCCGCCCGGGGCGGGTTTTATCCTGATGGGATAATGTTCGTTCTCGGAACGGCTGGCTTTCTCCTATCCTGTCTTCCTTCTCTCTTCGATTTCTCTAGCAGTCACAGTTCCCTCTGTCAAACCTCTTTAAAAAAAAACTTGATATTTGCATTCGCTTAAAAAAGTACAGTTACGGAGGCTGGCTTTCTCCTATCCTGTCTTCCTTCTCTCTTCGATTTCGGGACGATAAGACCATAGCAGTTACAGTTCCCCCTGGCTTTCTCCTATCCTGTCTTCCTTCTCTCTTCGATTTCGGGACGATAAGACCATAGCAGTTACAGTTCCCTCTGTGTTCCTATCCTGTCTTCCTTCTCTCTTCGATTTCGGGACGATAAGACCATAGCAGTTACAGTTCCCTCTGTCGGCAGGCTTTCTCCTATCCTGTCTTCCTTCTCTCTTCGATTTCGGGACGATAATCGCTTTCTCCTATCCTGTCTTCCTTCTCTCTTCGATTTCGGGACGATAAGACCATAGCAGTTACAGTTCCCTCTGTCAACTTTCTTCCACCTGGCTTCCTTCTCTCTTCGATTTCGGGACGATAAGACCATAGCAGTTACAGTTCCCTCTGTCAAACCTCTTTAAAATGGTTCGATTCCCGCCCGGGGCGGATTTTATCCTGATGGGATAATGTTCGTTCTCGGAACGGCTGGCTTTCTCCTATCCCTCTCTTCCTTCTCTCTTCGATTTCGGGACGATAAGACCATAGCAGTTACAGTTCCCTCTGTTAAACCTCTTTAAAAAAGCTTCCTTCTCTCTTCGATTTCGGGACGATAAGACCATAGCAGTTACAGTTCCCTCTGTCAAACCTCTTTAACCTGGCTTCCTTCTCTCTTCGATTTCGGGACGATAAGACCATAGCAGTTACAGTTCCCTCTGTCAAACCTCTTTAAAATGGTTCGATTCCCGCCCGGGGCGGATTTTATCCTGATGGGATAATGTTCGTTCTCGGAACGGCTGGCTTTCTCCTATCCCTCTCTTCCTTCTCTCTTCGATTTCGGGACGATAAGACCATAGCAGTTACAGTTCCCTCTGTTAAACCTCTTTAAAAAACTCTCTTCCTTCTCTGATTTTGGGACGATAAGACCATAGCAGTTACAGTTCCCTCTGTCAAACCTCTTAACAAAAAAATACATGTGTTTTTTTTTTTTATCCTGATGGGATAATGTTCGTTCTCGGAACGGCTGGCTTTCTCCTATCCTGTCTTCCTTCTCTCTTCGATTTCTCTAGCAGTCACAGTTCCCTCTGTCAAACCTCTTTAAAAAAAAACTTGATATTTGCATTCGCTTAAAAAAGTACAGTTATAGTTCTCTCTGTCAAACCTCTTAAAAAAAAAAAGACCTTAGCAGTTACAGTTCCCTCTATCAAGAGGTGAGGTTGGTTGGACCAATCGTGCCCCCTCTTCTTAACTTGTGTAGACTGTCCATTAGCTGTATTCTAACATTTCCAACAGAAGTTGTCGTATTCTTACTAAGTTTGTTGTGTTTGATTCTGTTTGTTTTTTTTTCGCATGTTGTTGTTGTGTGCTCGCCCTTCTCAATCTGACAGAATTGTCGCCAAAAGAATCAACAGGTAAGTGT